>NC_061070.1:12288574-12347728 GCF_021917145.1 Hypomesus transpacificus
CGAGAGAAAGAGAGCGCGAGAGAGGTCCTCGTCTGTGCACTAATCCATAGACAACAGATCATTTCACCCTGAGAAGCCCCGTCGCAGCTGAAAATGACTCGCAAATATAAAAACAAAAATTAATTTGGTCTGGTTCATTTTCTCGGCTCAACAGCGCGCATTCGTTTTTTTAATGATAGCAGTCTAATGAGGAACTCAGCCAGGGCTAAGTGCTCTGCAGAGTCCAGAAGATTGATCTGAGGCTAGCATGCACGCTTCTTTAGCTAGGGGGGGGGGGGGGGGGGAGAGAGAGAGACAGAGAGTGAGAATGAGAGAGAGTGAGAATGAGAGAGAGTGAGAATGAGAGAGAGTGAGAAAAGGTACATAGAAAACCGCCATAACCAGCTGATGACTGAGTCTGAATAAAGCCGAGAGGAAGGCAGTGAGGTGAGTGATAACTGCAGAGGAGATCCAGGATGCCTCAGTAGACAGACGCCATAGTTCAGTAATAAAGAGACCCCTTTAAGCCATTCCACCAGCTGTCAACCGCACCAGACACGGCCTCCACTTTCGGTGTGTGTGTGATGCAGACTGCTGATTCGAAGCAGCTAACTGTGTGTAGATAACAGCATCATGGGAACTTTCATGTTCCCTGCTAGTCACAATTCTGCTCTTATCACTGCTAAGCAACAGAACCAAAAGGTTGACGGAACTCTTATCAATTGACTTCAAGCTACACAGACACCTGTGTACACAACATGCACGCGCACGCATGCACGCACGCACACACACAGCCCAAATCCACCTCGTCTGATGAGATTAATTGCAAACAACGAGGTACCAACTGAGCTCTGAACACGATACCATCGAGTGACAACAATCAACAGCAGAAGCACTGAGAAGCAATGGGATGTCATCACTGCTACCCATAGGTGCTGGGAGATGATCTCTTATTGGCCACTTCCCGGCCAGTGACTAATTGAGCCCAATTAGAGGTCCCAGGTGCATGGCTGTATTTATGTTACAAGCAGATGACCTTTCCCTCCTCTGATCTGCTCTTTGGAGGCGCTCTGATCAACACGGCGCTGGTATTATCTGGACAGGGGCCCCCTGAATTAGTAATGTCTGGGATCTTTAAAAGACCGCCTGTGCCTGAATCTCAATGGCGAGCCAGGGATGCAATCAATTACCCTGTACCTTCAGATGGGCCAGATGCGTGCATGGACTGTAATGACTGGGAAAGGACCAAACTGGCCAGCCCAGTTAACCTTCAGGGTAGGCAAACTATCCCAAAATGATATCATCAACAAGTGAATGGTTTATTTTGTTGGTAAGTGCAGTGTCCAGAGAGCGACTACTTTCCTGACAGCAAGTGATTACTTCTAATAGTGGAAGGTAAATGTGGATCATTTGAAGGTTGCAGAGATGTACCAGTGGATCATTTAAAGGCTTCCTTACCTTGTCCCCCTGGATATAAGCCTAGAAATCGTACAATTCCATAAAGATAACACTGAGCCAGTCAAGGCCCCCTAACTGATAGAGACAGGCCTCGTCTGTGGCTGAGTCCCTCACGCACCAGACATATGGCGGGCGAAAGCCGTGCAAAGCGTCTGAAATCCTGTGAAGATTGTGTGAATAATACGGGCAGGGACTCCCAACTCCCCGCGCAACTCACGCTGCTAAAACAAGGGAGCGGAGCGCCACTCCGCGAGAAGAAAACCCGTGTCAGTGCCAATTGTTTTACCGCAATTATCCTCAAAGAGAACGGCGGGTAAATAGAATAAGCGTAGCCTGTCTCGGGGTTTAGCTACAAGTCGAAACCCAGGGCGAGTGGAGTGCGCGACAGAGTCTTGACTGTGTTGAGCGTGTGGGAGGTGAGTCACACCTAGGGAAGCTGTGAAGCAGACATGAACGGGGGACCAAGGAGAGTTAGCTGTGGTGGCGCTACAGAAGCTCACAGCACTGAGGTGGTGTTTTGGTTCTCTCTGACAACAGCGACGCCGTCACGACAGAGGAAACGGCATCGACAAGAAAGAGGAATATGTAGAGAGAGAACAACGGAGATGGAAAGGAGCAGGAGTGTGACAAAGAGAAGGGGATAAAAATAGAGGAAAACAAAACTGACTAGAAGGGTTGGAGGGGGTGGGGTACACTCAATAAAATAAAAAAGAGAGAGAGAGAGTCTCCCGGGGAAAAAGAAAGCTAATAGTGTGCATTACAGCAAGCGCTCGTCTGCTCACTACAAATGTCAGCCGCTCACTCCTGAGGCAGAGGGAGATAAACACCCGCTACTTTCAGGGACCTGCAGGCAGCTAACACCACCGAGCACACACGCGCACAATATAACAAAAATAGCAATCAAAGCACACACATACTCCACCACCACCTCTCACTGTCCATCCTGGGGTAGTGACCCTTTGGCAGGGTGTCCTGCTAACGAACCCCATCGAGCTGGAGAGTTCCTCAACAGAAGGAAAACTGTGTGTGTGTGTGTGTGTGTGTGTGTGTGTGTGTGTGTGTGTGTAAGAGAGGGGGCGGGAGGGGAGCAAAGACTGGGGAGCGAGAGAGTTCAGGGCGCAGGAGGGCAGTGTATAACATTGTATGTGACACAGGAAAACATGGCGGACATAAAAGAGGAGGTTTGAAGGACAGAGAAGACAAGAAGAGCCCACCATGGAAACGGAGTGCATGTTCCGTTGACCTCTGCCCGAAGGCACAGAGCGTGCCTTGTGTCGCGCATTAGTCATCGTTAGTGTTTTAAAAGCGGGAGTTAATCAGCAGCAGTTAAATGATCTGGCATCATTACCCAGAGAGGAGCCATTCTGCAGGTAGATTACACATTGTTGATTACAGCGCCAGACTGTGAACACTTTATTACTCTTCTTGCGAGATCAGAGACAAGCGTTTAGGGCAGCTCTGTGAATCGTTTTCACACACACAAACTGAGTGTCACACGAATGATACAAAATAACCTGATAGCATAGTACACATTGAGCAGAAATGAGAATGTCCTCAATGTACTTGTGCAAACACAAACATTCACACACAAACAAGCAAACACACGCATGACGGTCACCATCATGTCTTAACATGAATCTCTGAAAATTCATGTCTCCATGTCAACCATCCGGCAACCTTTTGTCCTCCCTCCTCCCCCATCAGCCACTTCAGGGCCACCATATTTCCCATCCAACAAGCCCCTGGGGGCAGGCAAAGCCAACATCATGCAGTCCATCATTTCTACAAACACGTAGTGGCACATCCACACTCTAGAGGGCAGAGTTGAATCAGACTACCAGCGCTAGCGCACGGTAGCGCCGCCGCTAAATAGCCCAGCCTAGCTCTCGCCCCAGCTTTTGCACTACGACAGGACGGGTAAAGCCCAGGATGCGGGCAGAAATAAAGAGGTGAAGCGCAGAACCGAGAGGCAGTGTGAGTCCGGGCTCCCTGGTCGGTTCACGTGAGCCTGCCTTGTTTGGATGCATGATTAAGAAGGTCAGGTTTAATGAAGCTCTGCGGGCGAAAGTTCACAGGATCCCCTGGCTCGGTTTACCCTGTCAGGGGCAGGAGGGAGCAGGGGAGAGACGCCAGACTGGGGTTCAACAGGGTGGAGTGGAAGGGGGGGGTTACACAGTCGCTCTTCAGCCCGTACACTGGCTTCCTTTCAATGTGAACCATGATCGGAAGAGGCGGCCCCTCACCTGGAGGGTGGAGTCGCTGCGTAGCTCTCGGCCAGCGAAGATGACCCTGAGGTGCTCCCCCTGGACGCCCTGCAGACGGCCCACCGTCTCCTTCAGCTTGGCGATGCTGGCTCCCTCTTCCAGCTCCAGTGGGAAGCCATGACTGGAGTTAAACCTAACGTACACTGACACGCAGAGCACACACACACATTGGAGAGAGAACAGAGTCAAGTCAATAATACAGTTGAGAGGGAGTGTGTGTGTGTGTGTGTGTGTGTGTTTCCTCCACCCCCCATATCCCCTGATGAGGGCAGATCCAGATGAGTGAGCCTGGTAGCAGGGTAGTGTTTGAAGCAGACGTAAATAGAGGAGACTTGAAGGACAGACAAAAAAAAGGCAGACACAGGAACAGAGGGAAGGAAGAAAGAAAGAAACAAAAGGCAAGACAACGACAGAGAGCGGGAACGAGGGAACACGTGACTTGGAGCGTGCGTGTTTGGGGTGGGACGAGGAAAGGGTGTGGGGATAATGGGTGATAGGCAGGTGGAGACAATGAGACCGGCTTTAAAATTCAGCCAGCTTAGCCACTCTGAAAATCCCCAAACCCATTCATTAAGATGAGCGAGATTTGGAGGAAGTATTTTTGCTGTTATCGTTTCTGCTTATTATTCTAATTGAAATGAGACAACCTTTTCAAAAGGCCCCAGAGGAAAGGAGATAAATTCAGGACTGTAAAATGGATGATCGAGGAAACGTCGGCAATCAAATTGGAAATTATGGGGAAATGTGTGTGGACTACCTAGGCATGTTAAGGATATACACAAGCTCTGATTGAGGGGGCATTAGTCAGCACATTGTTTCAGCAATAATAAACATGTCAATTCACCCGAGTAAATAGGCGGCTATGGCCCCCTGCATTAATTATTCACACGTACACGTTATTATAATATAGAAGAGAAGAAAGTATTCCTGGCTAGGTTAGGGGGACTCGACATCTTTTGGCACGGTCATTACAGGAAATGACCTCGGCTGACAGTGTTGACTTAAACACTGTGAAGGAAATAAAGGCTCTGATTGCTGCTAAATGACCCAAGCGGAGCAAGGCTTGGCGTGGAGCTCAAGAGACTCGTGAAGTGATTGCTTGTTCCTTTTCGGTGACATTCCCTCCCGAGGACCGTTTTCCAAACAATAATTGCGGATACATTTTCATTTGGAGGCGAACGATGTATAAATAAAAGGGTGGTTATGGAAGAAATCAGCTGCCCCTGGTGTTCGTTTCACCTCACCCGTTAGTTTGGACCTACCACTACTACCGTTAGATTATCGGAGAAAACACCAGCCTTCATCTATACAGCTAAAGCCAAAAAATTACAGAGCGATCAGCCTGCTGTCTCTTTGTGGTCAAGTCTAAAGCCGGCCCATTTAGAGCACCGAGGGTGGGAAGATAGGGCACTGATTTTCATGATGTTCCCCGGCGTTTTGCATCCCATCCTGGAGGATAACAAATGAGTAAATTCCTCCGTTGTCATGTTCCATCAGAGAAGACGTCAGTCTGGCGAGAGCGCCACAACGTGACAGGATTGCTGGAGTTCTCCTTCCCAGAGGAAGGTTGTTTGGTCAAGCGAAGCAGGATTAGCGGGAATAGGAAAGACTTGAGCTTTGAGGACATCAACACCACCATGGCTGTGCACATGAGGAACAGGAATCCTGCCACGGCCAATGGCAAGCTCCCTGTAATTCTCTCCCCACGATGCCATTCGGACTACATGCCTACAATATTTACATATCTAAAATAGACACAGCAACCCAACATGTCAGATAGCAGACATCGACATGGCATGGACCATCTGACGCCCGTGAACAGAGTTAGTCACAACACGGGGTCCCCAGCTCCAGACCACGTGTGTCTGTTCCCCTGCTCCTCTGAACAGCACTAACTGCACCAGTTGGAAAACTAGGACACTTCACATAAGGGAACACCATGACTGGCAGAATGAATTCACTGTCCTCATCATGAAATGTCTGTTATTAGCCACCAGAACTCAACGATGAGAGGAGATACAGAGGGAGAGAGAGAGAGAGAGAGAGAGAGAGAGAGAGAGAGAGAGAGAGAGACAACCGAGGGCGGACAAATGCAATCCAGCCCTGTCAATCAAAGCAAGAGGGCAGGGTTTCCTGGGCAGCCAATGATTTGTGTCTGGGTGGAGTGGCAGGCAGCCAGATCAATACAGGCCGCATGCAGGCAGTAATATGAAGACAGATTGGCTGAATACTTAACTGCTGCATCGCAGAAAAGGAGCCAGGGGAGTCTTTAGCATAGGAGCCAGACAGCCCGAGAGACGAGGGGAGGAGGAGAAAGAGGGGCAAAGGGAGTGAGAGAGCAAGGAAGGGATGAAAGAAGATAAAAGGAAATGGGTGATTGGTGGGAGGGAGAGGCAGTTTGGAAAGGGACGGGGCTTAGGGGGACAAAATGACAGGAGGACAGAGGAGTCAAGCAGAAGGTAGGAAGGGAGAACGCGAGGAGAGGCATTACAATCTCTCTTCATCATAATGACGGGAGTGATTGACAGCTGATTCTGATTCCTCCGAAGATCCAGGGGCGGTGTCTGCGTTTCCTATAGGATGATGACAGTCTCTACAGGCGGTGGTTGGAGAGAATCGGAGAAGACAAATACCTCCAATCTCGGAGCCCCCCTAACTGCTTTCTGCTTCACATTGATTAGCGATAAAGCACCGGGCCTGGCTGCCCCCCCAAAAAAACATAAAATATGGTCAAATCTATAGCGTCTAATTTCCCCCCACATATAACAATAAAGAAGATGGATGTCCTCAATTCCAGAACTCACTTTGATCAATTAAGAGAACCAATTCCCATGCGGCCGGTACTAGGAGCTTATCCCCTTCCTCAATCCTGTTCTCTTGCCCAGAGTGATACAGGTGGAGTACTCGTGTGAAGGATGGAGCCTGGAGCATTCTAGGCGTGTATGTGTGTGTGGGTGTGTGTGTATGTGGCCTGGCTATCCTTCGCAAGGGTGGCATTGGCGTTGGGGCAGACGCCAGGTCCCGCCAGCCTGCTGTGCACTGGAGGATCATCTCTCAGATCAATAGAAGGATTGGAAGCGGAACCGTTTCAGTAGCGGAACATTCCGCAACCGAAAGCCTGCCTCAGTGAGACATCGAGGAAATATAGCGTCGCCCACTCTATCTGTACGCTCCAGTTAATATGGGACACTGGGATAACGCAACACACACATATGTTCAAAACACACATGTTCAAAACACACATATCAACATAAATACACACACACACAAACGTTTCCAACAGGTGACCAGATAGACAACGCGTTCTCATACAAAGAGATGATGATAAAAACGAGTCTCTCCTGAGATAAGACTACTGTATGCTACGTCTGGGTGCACGAGGGGGGGGGGGGACTGCCACACCTGCAGAGTGATGCTGGCCACACGCTGCGTTGTTATTGGAACAAACCTCACAGGCGAACAGTTTCTGTCTGCCAATGTAGACGTTAAAGATAGAAAGAAGCTTAGATTGCTGTTGTAAACAGTGTTGTTCCTTCTGGGTCAAAAGCAACACAAGCAGAAATGGCCAAGCAATAAAGCAGAATTTACTGTTATCTGCAGATTGTTCGGAGGTCACAGTCACCTGTGGTGGCAATTCATTCAGTGGGGCCTTTTATTTTTTATTTTTTATGTGTGCTGACAAAAGATAGTCATTATTTAGCACCGGGAGGAAAAAAGCTATTATGTTATGCATGGTATAGCATAAAATGGCCTGTTTCTGTTGAGAGAGCAAACAGGACACGCGGGCTGGTGTGGTGAGCGTGGCAGAGGGGCGCGCGGTAGCATGCTTGGTTGGCACTGCCAGCCTGCCTGTCACAGCTCCATCTGAGGGGGGGGGGAGACAGAGGGAGGTCATTAACAATGGTAATTAACCATTAGCCCGCATCTGCCACCTGCAGCACCGCAGGAGTGGCACAGCGACACGGGCGGAGGCACGCACGGCTGGTCCCGCTCGAGAGAGGGAGGGGGGGGGGGAGGAGGGAGAGGTGGGTGGGTGGGAAGGAGGGAGGGGGAGAGGAAGGGAATAGGCAAGAAACAGATGGAAGACGGATGAGAGGGAGAGAGGAGGGGGAGATTGAGGCAAATGGAAACCGAGAGCATAGTCAGTCAAGGAGATAAAAAAAAAACTAGTGTAAATAGAATGGCAATGACATCCTCTATCCAGCTTGTTTATAATAATAATAACAGCAGGCCTGTCAACCTTTCACCTTGAAGAGGAGACATTGGCAACAGTACATAATGAATGCAGTTCATATGCATTCAGAGCTTAAGTCAACCCCTTTGTCAGTCCAAGCCCTCTGGTATTGGAAAGGGCCATTGCCCGTGTGTCCACTTTACAATAAACTCCCCTCACAGACACTCAGACATTCCACTCATCCCTGTAAACCAGTCAGCTGAAGTGCAGTGTGGAGTGAGTCCAGGTGGACTTTATTGGGTAGGATAGAAGTCCAGGGGCATCAGTGAAAAGGCCAGACGCGTTATCCCCTTTCCACAGATATTTTAGATCCACTCTGCTCACCTCCCTCCTCCCATTCCTCTGCTCATTCGAGTCCTCCTCGGAAGCCATCTCACCTGTGCCCTCTCTCCCACTTCCCTCATATTAACGGCACCGTCGCTCCCGGCGCATATTTGCATGAGAGCCACTGTAACCAATTCCAATTTCAGACAGAATTTGTTTTCCCAGACCCCATCAGCTGAGTTTTAATTAGAAACCGCACCGTTCGGAGAGAAGGACCGGTTGCGTTTGAGGTGGCTGTTCATTGCGGCGGGGGAGCTCAACCATGAAATTATTCGGTGGTGTAATCACTGACTAAACAATAAAAGATTAATTCTGGCAAAATGACTCAAAGAGAGATATTAAGTGAGAGGAATTGGGGTATCTGGGATGTGGGCTACACAGTGGTGGGAACAAAACACACAAACCAAGAAAATCAACATGAACCTGGAGCTTGGAGATATAGATCTTTGTTAAGAGTCCACCCCAGCTCCCTCTTCTCATCCACGACTCCAAGGTGACCTTGGGTTCATGTGTTTGGGGTAAGCAGGAGCGTACAAGGGAACAATCGAGTCTGTCCTTTCATCCAAATCAATATGACTGGATAGGGATTCGAGGGATACTCTGTGTTGTTGATCTATACGGCCCTGTACCTGGTAACACACCTTCATATTTACCTCACATTCAATTGTTATTGATTGACAGTAATACAGTCATTATCCTCTTGGACTTCCGAGAGTCTCTTATCTTCCCCGGAGGCAATTAGGCACTAGCACAACGTCAGCTCAAACCGCCAATATCTGTCCTTTTCACCCATTCCTGCTCATGTCTCTGCCTTCAGCTTGCAGTTTTTCTCCTTCCTGCCCTCTCTCTCGCTCTCTCTATCCATTTCCTTCGATCATTCCTCCCCCTTTCTTACCCCTTCTTTCATGACAGTGAGCTGGGAGATATGAAAACTTGTGATTGACACACCAATTTCCTTTCTGCCACCACGCACCAAAGCCTTGATTTCTCAAGGTCCTCTCTTCCCCTCCGTCTCCCACGGAACCAATAAATGGAAATGGGAATAAAAAGACATCAGAATTCGGATAAAGCAATAAGACCTATTGAATGTGTAAATGTCTGATTATAACTGGAGCCGTTTCAAATGCCTAATCTTTCCTCCACCCAACAGTAAGCCTCAGCCTTTGTGTCACATTAGCAGACTTGTTTGACTACTCTGAATGGGGGTCAAGGAAATGAATAGACTTAGGACTGTAGAACAAAGACCTTAGCGCTGAATGAAAAAACTGCATCATTTGATAGTATTCAAAATCTCACTCATTAGCATACACTGTTAAAGTTCAGCATCACTAGTGTTGGTAAAGTGTTGAAAGATGATAATGTGGAGTATTAAAGAAAAGGGGTCAGATATCAAACCCAAAGGGCTGTGTAAAATGACAAGGTTTGGTTGGGATGGGGGATGTGTAGCCAACTCCTAAAATAAATAAAATTCAAATAATAACATATTTAGCACTGGCTTGTCAAAACTAAATTAAGTAGCCACCAGAATGAATTAAAAACCCATATGATTCAATAAAATCCAATTCACAGACACGCATCCACTTTATGGCCATATGTGGGACACTGACCATCACAACTAGTACACAACCTTGTTGGGTATTCCAAAACCCCCCATGCACTAAGCAAAGTCCATACAGACATACTTTGTGGAGTTAGGTGTGGAAAAACTTGACTGGCAAGCACAGATCCCTGACCTAAACACGATCAAACACATTTAGGATAGGCTGAATCACATATGATACGATTTGTAAGCCAGGTCTAATCGCTCAACATCAGTGGCCAACCTTCCTAATGCTCTTGTGCCTGAATAACCATGCAGCAATGTTCCAACATTTAACCTATTTGAAAGCCTCCCCAGAAAAGGGAAGACAGTTATATAGGAACACATTGGGACCATTGGGAACACATTGGGATAAATTCCCATGGTTTTGTAATGAGAGGGACACAAAGAAGTGTCTGTTTACTGAGCAGTGTCTACATCCTATTGTCCACTCAGTGTAAGCCTACCTCTTACAGTCCAACGCTTTGGCTACAGCCTATCTTGTAGGTTCACATTTGTGCTAATCTCAATCTAAATACCTCAGCACTGATACTCCTGCCCTCGCTAATGAAAGTGAAAAATGACTGAAGACTAATGTGGACACATATTCACGAGAAAAACAAATTCTTAGCCCAGAGTCTCTTTAAAAAAGCAGGAAAGACACTTAGCTGCAACGAACGAAAAATCAATAGCAATTTATTCTCTCCTTGGACTCCAAACATAGTAAATAATCCTGTCACTATCTCTCTTCCAGTTGCCCCACTTCTTGTCCCGAGAGTGCTGTGGCGTCTCCCTCTTCCTCCCTCTCTTCATTGTAGACCTCTCTAACCTCTGAGAGGGTCTCCTCCCCGGCTCACTCTGGGGTCTTTCCACTGGGACACAAGACTCAAAGGAAGTAAGCTGCTCCAACAAACGCCTGACATGAGGCCGGGAAGACTTGAGTGTCGAGTCTGTCTGAAATTGTCCCTCGCCCGTTTCAAATGCACACATTTTCCTCCAATCTGATTTGACAAAGTAGCACTCAGTTCTTATTATAGGGTAAAACGTATCCATGGTCACGGTCACACTGTCCTGTCACTCACTTAGATGCTGCACATTCCTGATAAAGGCTGTTTACAGGTAGCTGATCTGTCCGCTCTATGTTGACAGGATAGCCTCAAGGGAAGGTGCTCTGAGAGAGACCCTGTCTTACATGGACAGTATGTCTGATGGTCAATACAGGACCGACAGGGGTGACACGTTCAATAGAGTTGGCTTCCCTAATAGAAATTGGTTTCATTTCTCAGCTTTCCTAAGTCCCTTCTAGAGACAATCCTTTTTGATCAATTTGATCAAAGCACTCACGCCGCTCCCTGAGGTATACAAGGCCTTTTGCTGACACTTTACTTTCATTTTATGGGCTACCCAGCAGGCTGCTACTTAGAGGAGCAGCAGAAATGAAAAAGGCATACAATCAACATGAAAGAGAGTTCTTGGGCTGAATCATTAGAAAGGCTGACATGTGAAAATGGTTAGTCTGTGAATAAAACTATGAAAATATCTATCCTGTCAAACATTCACAGCATGAATAACATTCCCCCAGAACTGAACCATTTTGTTTAGCCTCCATCCAAAAAGTTTTGAAACAGACACATGGAACCAAAGCATCTCTTAAACCTAAAAAAACTGCCTCCAGAGAATTTCTGAACTAGAATTAAGAGACTTTACAAGTGGGGATCCAAAGACACAGAGACACAATCAATGTTTTTCTAAGCCTTCAACAGTGAGTTTCTCAAGTCTGACAAATCAAGAAAAAAGTCAAGGCTATTTCACTCTGTGGCGATCCAGCTAAGATTAATCTTGCGTTTTTGTCTTGAGGGGCAGCCTAGATACAAATACTGAGTTTGAAGAACTTTATTTAGACATTTGGAGAGGGCATCATCCTTTCTCAATGCCTGACAGCAGCCTTCCTTAGCTTTACAATCCATCAGTCCCATCAGTCACACTAAACCTCTGAAAGAAAGGAAAATAATCTCCCCTTGGCACCCTAAAGAAAGTGTTGGCGTGACACAATATCAACATTACCCAACTCTGCTACAAATATTTCTGTCCGCAGTTGACTTGACGTTAACCTTATGGGCAGTAGTCAATCGTTTTTGATTTACTGGTAATTTTCTCCTAATCAATCCCCTACTTGCTAGAGAGTAGGTTAACGACAAAGTCGACGTGGTACTTGTTGGCAGTCACTAGCCATGTTTGATACTGTGTTTACTGTTTAAATAAATGCAGTGTATAGTAGACGCAGATCACAAATGCACATATACACTGTGTGGGGCCACAGGTAATGTTGACGTTTAGACTTCTCAGGACTGGTAGAACAGTAACGTCGACGTTACTGTACTGTAATTGGAATACCCCGATCTAATAAAAACTCCCACTCCCAACAAGCTAACGATACTGTTAGATAGCTACAGTGTAGCTGCCTATGTAACGTCGAGTTTGTCTCAAAGACGGCTACTGTAGGTGTAAACATCCAAAATCACCTCAATCCTTTCCTTAGAAACTGGATGGACAATGTCAAACGAACTATCACATACCAATCATGCTGAGGACATGTCCTCTACGTGTAAAGTGCAGAACGCAGATGCAGGCGGCTGGAGACCTCCATACGACTGTACTGGTGTACCAGGGAGGGTGGGAAATGTAGTCCTTGTTTATACACTATCCTCGTAGCTATACAATGCATTAGATATTGATGAGACTGCTGCATTTTATACTTAAACATGTGTCAATACACCTGTAGTGAAATGTTATAGTCATATAAATGTGTCAGATGCCAATAAAGAAAAATACTCTTCTTTAAAGTGACATCAGACCGGAAACGTGACAAACCGGAACTAGTGTTATTAATGGGAATTGAACGTGCATTTGTACTGTTGATAAGCTAATACAGTAAAAATGGCAAACGCTGAAATTACAAACCTCAGAACATTTTAGGACTTCCGCAAGCCAGCCCCTGTAACTGTAATAATGGGGGAAATGCCGGTATCGCAACCTTCCGAATGTGAAGGCGGGCGGAATAACGAATGCATCCTTCAACAAAGAACAGAGGTGGCTAGTATTGGAATTGCCAATAGAGTAAGATTATTTTGTTTATCTCATAATTTTATGTTTTATGTGTCATAAAATTATGACATTTAGAATTTCCAACACTGCCCGAATGATCTGTACATCTACATGTAATGTAAATGATCTGTTTAAAGCTAACGTTAATTAACGTTGGCTAATGTGCTAAGAGTGTCAGTATCCTATTGAAATTTAATCGTCATTCAAACGCCAAAAAGCATGGACTATTCATCTTTACCTATCGTATATATGCTGCTGTCATAAGGACAATTATAGTGAAGGGGTGTGGTGGTGCGCGTGCGTTGATCGTACCTCCTCCAGTGCAATCAGATTGACAGGTGCACCATCCATTAATGTGCAGGACACACAAGTGTCCCCCTACCCCGCTGTCTAAACCTTGACACGAATTTATTCAATAGGGGTCTCCGGCTCTGCAGGTACCCCCTACTCAATTTATTACTCGAAGAAAATTACTTTATAGTATGTCTGAAATATTTTTTCTTCCAGCCATCATCATTTTAGTGGTACTTAGTTAAAATAGGTAATTTATTCATAGAGAACTGTACATGCTCTTGCTTGATGGGGTGAAAACTGCGACCATTTACCCCATTTCTGCAAGCCTCTCCACAATACCGGATTATCATAAATAGGCTGTATTTATATACAAAAAGACCAAAGTTAAACAGTTATTCTTTCAGCTTGATCTAGTCCCCACCTCCATACTGAAATAAGCATTAGTAACATAGACAACAAACACAACAAGTGTATGACACGCATACAGTAAAGGCTCTTCACAATAAGTTTAGGACTTGAATATGTCATTAGATAAATACATTATTCAAAATAATAAGCATATCAGAAATAAGCATACATGAAACATTTTCTTTCAATGTACTTGACACAAGAGTCATCCAATAAAAGAGCTTGAAGTACTTGAAGTCTTCAAATCTGTTGATTTGGGGATTCTTCCAATGAATTGTCTTGTTTGAAGCTTTGCCTGTGTTTGTTGACTGCACATGGGCCAGCTAAACCTCAGCTACCAGTAAATGATGCAAACTTCATTAATATTCAAATTGAAAAAGCATCAACGTAATGTTTTCTGCATCTCTTCAAATATGATGTGGCGTATAACAACCCAAGTTGCACGGTAAAATGATTGACTAAACATGATTCAATTTGCATATTAATGAGTGAGATGACAGATTATAATATTTGGCCTTTTTCCCTTTCCCTTCAGGGAGCAACTGTAGTTTCAGACATTTTACTTTTCTGAAATAGCAAATAGCTTTGTAAAAATAAATGAAAATAAGAACACTGACATTTAATTTAATAAAGGGTTCTTAAAAAAAAGTGAAAGGATCAGTAGACCTTATGTATAATAATAATAATAACAATAAACCTTTCCAGTTACGTTTACACATGTATTTTCCCTAATAATAGCTTTGTTCTTTTACTGTTGTTTTTAAAATCTCCATTTGTAGTGTGATTCACACTGCTTTATAATTTTGAATGTCTATCTACTTTGTCTGTCAAAAGGTGACATATTTGAAGCTACAAATTAGCTAGAGTAATTTTCTAAATGTATTATTATTCTGAAATGTCAGTCTTTTCTTTTGAAATGAATATGGTTCAAATTGAAAAATGTTTGTCATTCATTTATAATCATAAATACAGTCTTTTTAGAGACTTGAAAGCTCTTTCCAGTACAGTGAAAAAAAACACTTATAGAGAGAGCGTGCATGAAGTAATACAAATGTTTGTCAACCTACAAACAAGTATAGTCCCGCAAGAAATATACTGAGCATGGTCCCAGAATTGTTGCCAATGTGTACATTAAACACAGCAAACCACCTGTGTGTTCCTGTCTCTCCCAGGCTATGAAGATTGAGACAGGGATCCTAACCCACTCCCAAGCTGCAGAACTCCAGTTTCTCAGGTCACGGGTCCGAGAGCTAGAGAGAGAGAAGGCGGCAATGGCGTCAGAAAACCAGCGCTTGAAGAACATGCTAGTAAAGGGTGAGACTGAGGAAGGCATTGGGAAATGTCGGGCGTGTTAGGGAAGTTGTAGCCACGTGCAGGAGAAGAAGAAGAAGAAGGGAAAGAAGGAGGGTAGAAGTTGAGGATGAAAGAAACAAGAGACATCTGGTCAGAAACACAGTCATGACGAAATGAGTTGAACTACTCGTTGGTTTCCCATTGATTTACCATTGGTTCCTTAGGCTATAACAGATCACTTGATGCTGTTTCTTCAATTTCTGTTTTTCAGAGATACCTGGGTTGCTGTCCACCATGTGGCAGACCATGGGCTCAGCCAGTCAGAACCCTCACCCTGCCTCCCCGCAGACCGTTTCTGCGGCAACAGGAAGGGACAGCTTCTTATACATGCATCAGCATTCCATGTCAGGACACTCGACACAGGACAGAGACTACAGTCGCTCCCTGCACCAGCCCATGTCCAACCACTCCTCCATGGGCCAGGACGGCCTTAATGGGGATATACCCAACTATGGAGCCGAAATGGCCGCCAGTGAGGACGATGTGAATGGGGATGACTTGGACCTGAGTAATATGGAGGGCGATGACCCCCATGGATGTGCCACCTCCCTTTGCAGCCCGGTAGAGATTCCCGAGATGAGGCTTTGCTCAGAGACGCACTGCGGCAATGGAGACTCGAACCTACATGTGAGAAACGTGTCCGGTCTTTTACTACGGGATTGCAATGTTGATACAGTTTCCCGCTAGCGTAGCAGTCGTCATGGTATTGGTCGACTTGTTTCTTCTCCGAGGTTTCACGTTGTCCTTTCCACCACCTTATCTACCCAGGTCAACCACATAGAGGTGTACCCAGGCTCCGGTGTGTTCTGTGAAATACGGTCCTGGCATGCAGCGAATCAGACGCAGTCTCCAACAGCGATGGCACGGACCCTGTTGCTAGGCGTATTTGACATGGACACGCTGATGAACAGCAACCTGAGGGGGGGCCGGAGCCGTAGGCCAACCTATCCTGAGCAGCGCAATGCCCTGGACCCCCATAAGATCAACGCCATCTACAGTACGTGTGCTATTACAAATTCATTTCCTCTGTGATATCGTGGTATCTAATTTCCTGTGATTCAACAGGCTTTGTTAGTTAAATTCCATTTCCTTTACTTCGTTTTATTTATTGACACGTCCCTGGCCCTGTGCATAGTTATTCCGGTCATTCATCTTTTGTTTGCTGAGGTTCAGTCATTAACTTACAGCCAATGAGGGATTCTTGTGCAGCATCAGGGTCAATGAGATCTGTCAAGTGCACATATAATGCATGTAACGCCATGTCAATGTTCCTTACACTTTCAAGAAGACACAGCTTTTGTCCAGCATTAAATATCAGTCAGTCATCGAGTTTCATTCTACATTAGCGTCCCACGTTTTGTTCTTGTTACATTCACCTAGTCATTGGGAAGTGATGTTTCCTCAATAGTAGCTAGCATCCAAGTAAGCCCCTCGTGCATGTTATTAGCATGTGCATGTTATTAGGCTGGGCTTGAGTGTGGAGATGTCACCATAATTCAATCTTGGTATAGAAAAGGATTTTTTTTTGAATTCTCTATACCAAGATTGAATTATGGTGACATCTCCACACTCAAGCTCAGCCTAATAACATGCACATGAGGGGCTTACGGGTACATTTATATTTATATATATATATCTATATATCTATAGATATATATTAAAGGTGTGCCTGGTGTTTTGGAGACGATGAGGATTGAGAGGGGTGCGTGTGGGGGAGACGGCTTGGCCCTTTTCCGATCCAGTAGTCCCCCTGCATTCATCATCATTTTGGTTTTAATGGGCTGACAGGTCTGGCACGGCTGAAAAACGGCTGTGTTCCTCCCCTCCTCCCTCCTTCCCTGTGTCCCTCTGTCCAACTGTTGTTGTGCTGTCTGTCGCTCTCTCCCTCCGCAGATGCCACCCTGGCCCGCTTCCCATTGGCTAGGAAGGGACAGATTGGGACCGGGATCAACTCCAAGCTATCCGAGATCCGCTTCCGATCCAGGAAAGTCAAACGGGAAAATATCTGAGAGACTGTACCACCCCGTCACCACCAAAGACAGTGTCATTCCATCACCCTTTTGGAGTCGTTTAGACATGGACTGTGGGTGTTTCTTTTTTTGTTGTATGCCTCAATAACTTATCACTAGAGCCCAGTGTTTCGGTGCCAGTGACCTCTGCACATTAGTCTCATGATATTTATCCATTGATTTCTCTGATCCTCAGTATTAGACTCCCTCTTGAGAGCTCCATTACCTCCCCTCGATTTCATTTTGTGTCTCGTCCCCTCTCCATCACCTCCCTCTGAGAGGAGCATCAGTCCCCTGGAGATATCACTGTAACCTCCCCCCACACACACACACACACACAACCTCCCACACACACACCCCTTTCCCTAATGGACCCCCAGGTACTCTCAGCCTCCAGCAAGGAGACATGAGGAGCAGAAATTAATTCATCTTTAAGGACTTGGGTCTCGGGTGTCATCATGTTTTAGAGTTCACCTGGCCCACTGGGGCTTTGGGGGTGGATTCAATTCAGCTTTGAAGTGGGAGAGAGATTGTGATTTTACCTACAGGTAATGTGTAATATGTCTTGCAATGTGCCATGTCAAGTTGTTGGATTTTGTGGTTGTTAAAAAATAAAGTTTAATTGTTGCTTGATAGTTATTTTTTATGCTACACCAAAAACTATAGATGTCTTTATATTTCCGTCTACTCTCTTGAACATATATATATTAAAAAATATATAAAGAATTATATATTACATTTTGATTGACTTATTTAGTCCTAGTTTCTCCTGTGCAGGTAAGTGGAGTAGTGTGGCAAGGGGATGGCCCCCATAGTAAGTGAAACACACCCTTAGTCTCAGTCATCCTTTATCAGAGATTACCTGCTAAGCTTCTCATTTATCTTTGTTCACAAACACCCACACAGATAGGGCTAAACAGATGCTCATTGGTTAAGAGCGTGATCCTCATCCCACCTATTGAAAGACTAATATCCCCATAGTGCAGGTCATTGTGGTAAGCTTTGTTTGGTCTCAATACAAATTCAATAAAGCTGTATTGCTCTTGTCAAAGGCATCACAGTAAACTACAGAAAGTGGAGGAAAGCTGAGCTCATTGCAGGAATCATTCATGTGTTTGAGAGAAAATAAAATGCCACGGATCCATAGCTATTGTACCTGCTATCTACTTTTTCGCCCCCCCCAGGCAGCATTCTCACCTCTGGCAAATTAATAATTTAATGACATATCTCTCTCCCCTTCTCTCTCTACCTCTCTCTCTTTTGCTTTTTATATCTCTCCCTCCTATTGTTCTTAACTTCCTGTCTCTTTCACCCTACTGCCCCCCTGGGTTTCACAGTGTCACTGTTTCTCTGAACCAAAGAAAGAAAGGGGGAAAACAATCAGAGCGTTCCTGACGGCATGTCTAGTCTGGACCCTGGCTATGAAATCAATATGGTCTTTCTGATGTTTTCATTTACAAGTCATGTCTGCCGCGTGTGAGGCTGGCCACACCGCGAGCCGGGAGACATTGTCAATAATCACTGAATGTCAGGTAAAAAGGTGAAATAACACACAGCAGAGGATAGGGAGGATCCAGAGATAAAGAAAACCGACTCCACTCCGCTGTTTCATAGGCCACACAGCAGTAGCCTCAGACTGGGTTTATCCAAGAAGTCTGGGCTGTGGGCCCACAGCAAAGTACCTTATCTACCCTTTGGTAAATAGATAGAACTTGAAACTAGATTTACAGAAATCTGAAGACTAGAATTAGCACTGATACTGTTATTTGTGTCCATTCACACATTGTGTGAATTATCATAAATTAGCAAGTGGTGGGTCAGTCTGAAGAGATGAAGGTCTTGGTGAATCCGTCTAATCAAAGTGGAGAGCAGGGTGATATCAGATGTACATGATTATAATTAGCTGTAATTATCTGTAATTGTTCAGGTTTGTTCTCAAATCGAATCCTATTATTCCCACATTTCACGAGCATTGTCGGTTGTGTAAGATAAAGAGTTATTCTAATTTTCCAAATCCTCTTGTATGTAACAATGTCGTTTTCATGTCCTCGTCAGTGTCATTCTCATGTTAGCCTCCTTGACCCTTTTGTCCTACTAAGTGTGAGGTCAGGGACCTTTTCACCACCAGGTGGAGCAATAAGTGTGAAGCTCCAGGGCTCCAGGGTCCAGAGAGAGACTGTGGAGAGAGGAGGGAGAGAGAGAGAGAGAGAGAGAGAGAGAGAGAGAGAGAGAGAGAGAGAGAGAGAGAGAGAGAGAGAGAGAGAGAGACAGCAGGGGAAAGGAAGCAAAAGAATGGTTGGGGTTGGGTTGATTGGTGGGGAAAGTACTAGTGTGCGTTTGAGTCTCACATTTTATGGCACTTTGCTTTGTGTCTCTTTTCCACTTTTCTAATAAGATTATTTTGGATAAAGGCCAGGAAATGGCGATGAATGATTACGTAATTACAGTGTTTGGTAGCAGGATCTTTATTAAGTAATGACTTCAGTTCTCAAATTGTTCAATGATAATTTCCTCACAGCCACCCCTGTAGACTGCTCTATTGCATCAGTGATATGATCTAGCTTCAGAGACATGCTTCACCTCAGTTTAGTATGCACAACGCCAAATCCTCCCCTCATATATCATCTTCGCTCTCCCAGTGGGGCCTTTCATAACGCCATGAATTATGCAGTAACCATTTAAGACAATCCACCATCATTTACTTTTAAAAATAATTTTTGGTCAACGTCTTCTTCCACTGCTCTCTCTGTGCAAAGAAAATCTCATTTGCAAGTGTAATAGCATTAAGGTATTCTCAGCAATCACTCTGCTTTCTGTCATTAATTATTGAAAAAAAGGGTCCTGGGGTTCACCGTTAATAACTGTTGGATTGGAGTTGCGTTCGTCAAGGCACCTTAATCGTTTCTGGAGCAAATAATTAAAGATTGGGACTCCTTTCTATGTGGAAAATGCCCAACTGGTATCATGCTGGAACAATTTACTGGTCAAAGGCTCCAACAGAGCTCTGTAGGATACCATTGCTGAGAGGATGGAGGGGGACTTAGCCTGTCTATGAACAATTAATTGCAAACCATAGAGACTGCATCAGTAAAAATAAATAATTGTTCCACTACAAATTAGAAACGTGTTTTCTCTGCCTTGTGCCTGTTATCTTGTTTGGATGTGAGGAGCTGATTTTCTTCTGCGCCTGAGAAGTGTTTGTCATTGCTCACATCCTTCCTTTGGAGAAACAGCTTTCTGAAGACTGATGTCGATTGAAGAATATGTCATGTCATCTTGCCCTGAAATATACAGTAGATGCTGAAGAGAGAAATAAAGAGAGAGAGAGAGAATATCTTTGGCATGTCTTTTTTTCGAGCACAGTTAGTCCTTGGGATGTTTTCTGCCAAGTTTCAGTCAGAACTGCACTGGCAAAATGTCGGAGGAAGTTTCTAGTTATGCGAGGAGACCGAACCATATGTCTCCATCTGGTGATGTTGGTGAGGGATGAAGATATGATTGTAGAAGCTGTGGAAGATGAAAAGCTTTTGGCCCTCGATCTCTCCAAGCAATCCCAGGCACTTGTCTTTTGGGGGTGGTCCACACCTCTTCCGCCCCAGTCCTGTTCCTTCCCTTGCTCTCTCCCTCGGCCATCCTCTTTGTTTGCTGTCCTTGGCAGTCCTGCAAAGAGATTCAGGCCTCTCTGTGTCATTCAAGAATAAATAATAAGATATTGTCTTCATTAAGGAGTCCTTGTTTTAGGAAGCTTGGGCCTTGAGTTTGGGGAGAGCCAGAGAAAGGGGGATGGGGGGGGGGGGGGGTGTATGTATGGGGTGTGCCTGAGCAGAATCTTGATGTGAGGCTCTCTTTGTGTCGCTCGGTTTCACGCTTGGTAACTGTGGAGATTCATATTCAAATGGGCCGGGGCTGTGTACTGCCAGTTCACACATTTACTTGTGGCTTCACACACACACACACACACACACACACTCACACACACACACACACACACACACACACTCACACACACACACATGCACACACACCCGGACGCACCCCCCATGATTAGAGCTAATTACAATGACGAATGCAACGCTAAGAGAATGTAGTCTCAATCAAATCTCGTCTCAAGCGTGAAGTTTCTTTGCAGCTTTTTGGCAACAGACTGTGTGAAGCTGTTGGGGGGCAGTGAGCGGATTGGGTTAGGGGGAGAGGAGTAGGGGGGGTTATTTGGGGGTACCACTGTCTTGAGGAGTGAGATGGCTGGCTCTAGCTCTCACCAAAACACCCCAACAAAGAAACACTAAATATCCCTGGTTAGTTCACAAGCAGTGCAAATCCGGTCATTGCCAATGACCACGACGGGTTGACAGAATCCAAGCCATGGACGAGTGTGTAGACCTGACAGATCTCCAGTGGTTATGCGTCACTACAGCCAGTGAACACGTACTCCCCCCATCCCTAGTCATACGAGGGTTTGGAGGTGACATTGAAGGAATGTCCATACATCATTGCGAAAAAATGTCAACGACATGAGCAGATTACGACACCAAAGGACATAAGGTGGGAGCTGTAGCCTTGCTGCACTTTGTCACACCAGTCACACCCTTACCTTCATCCTTGGTGGCCACACTTCTCTCTA
Source organism: Hypomesus transpacificus (assembly GCF_021917145.1). Lineage (NCBI taxonomy): Eukaryota > Metazoa > Chordata > Actinopteri > Osmeriformes > Osmeridae > Hypomesus > Hypomesus transpacificus. The sequence goes on from NC_061070.1 coordinate 12,310,203, forward strand.
ACGTTGTCATAGTGGCACCTGACAAGGCATCCGATTACCTAGGATCCTTTGGAAGTCCACATCACACACACACCATCCATGCTCACTGTTGTGACAGAGTCGATACAGCCCTGAGGAACTCCCTCTGGGCTTCATAGTGGTGCTAGACAGCGGGGCAGCAGGTCCATTCTCTGAAAGGGGGACCTGAGGGTTAGGTCTGCTTCAGTCACCAATCAGTCCTGGTCCTTGGAGATCACCATCACACCCCACTACTCACTTACGTAAACAACATGTAACACGTTCTTGAAATCAGCTTCTCTGGATGTGTGTGTGTGTGTGTGTGTGAGGGAGAAAGTGACAGTTAAAGGTACCTTGAATGAGGTCACCAGCTGGCCCTTGGGACGAGTCATTTATGCACTGCTCGTTTCTGACGCAAGAAGGTTTTTTGGGAGAAACAGCTTGAGTCAGCAACCGTGCTTTGATAAGCTGCTGAACAGTTTGAACAAGACATGGGGACAGCGAAAAGGTTTTTGGAGACATATGTTCCCTCTCAAAGAAAACGTGTAATTTCAAATGCTGCTCTCAAATCAGCCCACACCGAGGACAAATCTTAAGCTTTTCATACGACGACACTAACAACTCACTGGGGATGCTGGGCTGAACTCCTCAAGTGACTATTGGAGGCTGGAATCAAACGATAGCATTTGAAGCAACTAATCATGGAGTCAACATTGCTGCCGGCCTGCATTGTTGCTACCTTTGTAGGGGAGGAAGAGATATCCTGCTGTTTACAAGGACTGCAGTCCATTACTCAGACGTTCTTTTAAAGCAAGGCATCACTGTGGTGATCACACCGACCCAGGGTGGGGTGGGTGCCAGTGGTGGAGACGGGGGGGACGGGTGATAAACTGTCAATAGCACCAGGAGAGCCTACAGTCCTTTACTTCAACCAGTCTTTGTGCTTAGCCAGCCTGTCTGCCTGAGGGGGGGAGGGGGCTCTTTGAATCATGGGGGGCTCCATCACAGGAAGAGAAAAGAAAGACTAATAAAGTTGCTGTAGAGACGTTCAAGCTGCTTTTCCCTCCTTATGGACCTCAGTGGTCGAAAGCGCCTTGCCAGCTCACAGATGGTTGATGGGAATCTGAGTCTGTCAACGTCTGTCATGGCATTCAGCTGTCCAAATGGAGGCTCTATCTCCAGTCAGTGTACCTAGACAGGGGGGGGGGGAGAAAAGCAATCAGTTGAAAGTGTCTGCAATAGTCACAGCAACACATAGGTTGAGATAGAATGGTGAAACATGTTAGGTAATCAAAGTGCTCTCATTCCTGGGGTAACGGGCTGTGCATGGGTTTTGTTTGGTTTTGCTTCTCACTGGATGGAAGATGTTATCTGTCCGTCACACACAATCAGATTGCACATTCCCCAGTGCAGGGCCTGGACATGTTAGAACCACGTAACCTTTGGTTAGATCCAGAAAGACGATTCTGATTTGATCCTATCAATCACACTGATATTAGGTGTTTGACATTTACATTCATGGAAGCAGACACCCGGCATTCATCATTCCCACTGTAGACAGGGGTGTGTTTAAGTGTGAACATTCAAAGGAATGGGTATTCCCATCCAGGCAGGTACACTCGTAATTCAAAATATAATTTGCAGGCAATCATACATGTTGTTTATGTACTTTACCTATGCACAACATCTAAACCTGCTCTCAGAGAGGAGTGCATTTCTTTCACGGACATCCAACATCCAAATGATGCAGATAACTGTTCTCCAACGTCTCATTTACATACGGAACAGCACATTAGCCAACAACATACATCCCATACGTTGTACCTTCATCGAAAAGCAGACTATTTCCTTTATGATTTGTGTAAGCTACCTGAACGAAGAAAAAAACGAATTGTATCTGTGGTTTGTTTGTTCCATTCTGGGTACTGTACATGATGGTCTATTTTTAATTCAGATGTTGACAGCCTCTGCAACTGTGAGGTGAGACTTTGATACAACGCAGGATTTTCTTCATGTCAGAAGAAGCCAAGCTTAAGGTTTGATAAGCATGGAGGGGGAGATGGAAAATGTTCAGATCTCGTCTCCAACATTCAATTTCCCTGATGATAGTCCTCTGACGGTCTCAGAATGTGTCCTTGTTCCCAAACACATCAAACAGATCCATCTAAGCAAAGCAAAAAGCGAGTTGCTATTATATTTGATGTATTTGGATGATGGATAAATTGTGTCAGCCCATACGTTCTCTTCATCCTAACTTAGAGTTTCTGGTTTCATTATAAAATGGTAGATTTGTCTCTGTGTCCATTGTTATATCAAGCCTGAAATAATGGTGAATGGTGCTCATTGAAAACGACGTGAGGCAGACAAGTCATTGTCTCTTAAGGCTCTGAACACACACACACACACAGCATGCGTGGCTACACACATGAACAGAAACACACACACACCATAAAGCTCGCCGAGATAAGAGAGCAGAGACAGAAACAACCAGGAGCAGACAGTCTAAACACGAGCAGGAGATGCTATCAGCAGACAGCCTAGCATCGGTTAGGGAAGAGGGAAGCGAGTGAGGAGGGAGAGGAATGTTTGTGTGTGTGTGTGTGTGTCTGTGTCTGTGTGTCTGGGGTGGGGGTGAGCGAGAGAGAGAGAGAGAGAGAGAGAGAGAGAGAGAGATATTGATAATTGTCATGTTATCATTACAGAGACATTTTCCCTAAGTTGTAAAGTCACTAACCTCTAGGGGGCGATGGTAGCACCGCCCCAGTGTCTCAGTCGAAAGATGGAGAGGAGGGGAGACAAATACGGAGTCCAATAATCATTTGTGATCAACTGTGGAGCTTTAGGCCATACAGATTGGAGATGGGGGAGGTTTTGTCATAGTGATGGAATGTAGAAGATGCTGAAAACATCCCTCTCTTTCTTACTCCCTCTCTCCTTTCTTTTCCTTCAATCCACCACTTTCATGCCATACGTTCCTTTACTTTCTTTTCTCCATTTCCCCCGTATCTCAGCTGCAGGAAAGAGCAACATTTCCTACCACGCTACCAAATCTCCGAAAGACCTCAGAGTCTCCTCCACAACCCCGTCGTCTTACGTAAGCCCTGTCCACCCCGACCACGACACACGGAGTCTACATGCTTTCACCCACGGCCACAATGACTATTCATAACTCCCACTGCACAGGAATTCAATTCAGGCCAAAATCAGGGCGATCTTTTCCGTCACCTCAGATGGGCTGAAGGAGCCCTGGTGCTGTGAGAGTGGCCAGGGGACGAAGCCAAATGAGCTGGACATGCTGGCTGTTGTGAAAGACCAAAGAGAAAAGGGTCCCAGAAGACTGGACCAGAGCCTGAGGAAGGGCTTTAGAGAGATGGAGGGGGAGTGGGGGGGGTGGGGGGGACCGAGATGGAAAAGAAAAAGAGAAAGAATGACTAAGAGAGGGAGAGAGAGAGGTTGTTGTGGGGACTGAGACAGAAGGTGAGGGCGAAAGAGAGAGAAGAGAGAGAGAGAGAGAGAGAGAGAGAGAGAGAGAGAGATGATGGTAGAGAGGGATAGAGAACAAGTGAGAGAGGGGGGCTGGGGACTTGGCTCCAAACAGCTTCAGTGGCAGGGCTGTTTGGCCAGCGATGTATACTGCTCTCATTCTACGTGACAGGGGGACTAATGCTAATAGAACACTGGGTGGGGGGTGGGTGGGTGGGGGAGTCCTGGTACATCTATCTCCTGTCATTTATGTGTTAAGAGCCACAGGATGCATTAGTGTGGAGAATGTTGCGGACGGCCATTAGAGTTACACTGAATCCATCATCCATATTGTCCCCAAGGTCTTGAGGATGCACCGTTGTGCTGGTTCTGTAACCTCTGCTTGTCTTCTACTGTTATTCCACAGATATTCTACGACGTGCTCTCTACCCAGAAGAAAATGAGCTCAACATGCAGGCTCCATGTTGCTGTCCGATGTTCCCATGAGGTGTAAACGTGTCCAGGTGCCTCCTGCCAGTGGATGTCACAGCTAAGGCCAATACAAGTTAACCCTCCCCTCATTGTGCAGATTCAGATATGTTGTGTCGGTTCGCCTCCAGCCTGGATCTCCTATCTGTTAGCAGATTGTGGACCTAACTCCTGTGTTCACCATCCACTGAGCTGTCAGCACCCATTAGCTGAGAGCTTCATCACAGGATCCTCACAAACAGGAACATGCACTCCCAATTCTTCTGATCTCCCCCAGATAGCTAACCAAATTAATCTTATCCGTCGCAAAAGAAGGTATAATGAAATTATGATTTGTATTTATTTTTCTGCCTTTGATAGTTGTTGCTGGTCATTTGAAATGACAAGATCTGGCTGTGCTGGCTGTGGTGACGGCAGGTAAAGGTTCTCCGTTAAGCCAGCTGATGGCCTTTTCTCTCAGCAAGGGTCTTGAGGGTTTGACACAGCAGTGGCAACTAACGCTCGCACACAAACATTAATGACATGCTTTTTCCCCTCACGCTTCACACATGTTGTACTGTATGTACAGACACACATACGTCCAGACAGGCAGCTTTTATTCGAGCAAACAAGCAGCATGGATCATGAGTCTTGGATATTCTCTTGGAACGGTGTAATTTCTGTGTGTGTGTGTGTCTGTGTGTGGTGTCTGTTGAGTGTGCGTGTGTGTATCTGTGGGGTCTGTGTGTGTGCTTCCTGTGTGTGTGTGTGTGTGTGTCTGTGTGTGTGCATGTGATGTCTACTGAATGTGTGGATTTGTGTCAGTGAGGTCTGTGTTTGTGCTCTCTGTGTGTGTGTGGTGTCTGTTGAGTGCGGTGTGCAATGTGTGTGTTTGTGTGTGTGTGAGTGTGTGCAAAAGACAGTGTGTCACAGTAGTCCCCTGAGCTCTCCCAGGGCCTCTGTTTTCCTCCTGTATCTGTACAACCTCTCTGCCTTAGGCAGGTCGGTCCTCTGCCAGCGCCGGCTGTGAAGAACTCTGGGAAGATTCTGACAGCTCCCAGAATGGAAGCATACTTTTCTAATACTTTCCAACTGAAGCGATACAAACCAAACTTACAGAGCTTGTTTGCAGCCAAGTTGGTGCTTTGTATGTTGTGCTCTGTGTTTGTGACTTTGTTGACTGACTGCAGATTTTGTCGGGTTTTGGAGATCAAGTCAACGATCACTGACGAGACACAAAGTCTGCTGTGTGGTTGCGTTTATAGATATCAGGTTTGTGCTACACTTCTCTGCTGACTCTAGACATTGTGTTATTACCGTCTGGCCTGTAAGGTAATATGCTCAGAGCTTACATGGTGCTTGGACAGCAGGTGTGCACAGATGTACACCTGGGTGTTCCAGTAATGACATCAGACCACGGAGGAGAGGGAGGGGACACATACCTCAGTCGTTTACAGTACCACCTGCGACACCTGATTGAATGAAGGGCTAGGTTGATGTTCAGAACCCAGAATAGAATGAGACAGAGAGGAGCGGATATGAAGGGATTGCTGGAGCAAAAAATCCCAGAGAGCAATCCATCAAGCGTGATCACGCCTAACTTGAGAGATCTCAGGTGGATCCAGTTCTCATCTCGGCGTCTTCAAGGAAGCTGACCTTACCTCAATGCTTCAAAGTATCGACCGGGTTCCTTTCTAATCAATACCCAGTAATCAATAGCAATGATTGTCCCTGTGCAGCTGCCTGCTTTAATTTCCCCAGCTTCCTAATTGGTCGACCATGTTAAGATCATCAGTGGTCGTTAATCTATCCATCAAGATGGTACTCAATCCATCACAGATCTTGCAGCTTGATCGAAGTCCATGTGTAGCGTTCATGAGTTTTGAGTAAACGTTTGGTTGATGAAAATCTGTCAATGCAATCACTGGCAAATTAGCATGTTTTCAGAAAGACTGTGTATTTGTTGATTTATGAAAACAAATTAAAATGGTGACATGCAGTCCACATATCTCATAGACTATGGATCACAACATATAGATCCGGTCTCGAAGATGTGTTATAGATAATAAACTGCAATAATGGTACATCCTGTCTAATTCATAAGACAAATAATAAATAAATACATAAATAAATACCTTATCCTTAAGGCCATGCCCACAGTTTACTGAATTAGACGCAGCTGCATTTATCTTTACTGACCAACTTTATTGGTATTTGTCTGAACAGCACAGCCTATGTCTTTACCCATGTAACGTATGTTGATGACAGTGCCATGCTAGTTTTACAACACCCCCCCTCAGAAAACCTGCGCAGACTTGCAAGCAGGCACTAAAATGGGCAGCCGTGAAACTTGTGCATTATCCCAATGGCCCTTTCCCATGGCCCTCTCAATCAATCACAATGAATCCCCTCTCCCTCCTTACCCTTGTTTCGCTCTTTCAATGCCCCTGCCACTGTCCCCAGTAAACAATTTTCTTTTGCTAAGTAAATAGAGGGAGAGAGTGAGGGAGGAGTGGAGGAGAAGGAGGGACCCAGGAGGAAACAAAAGAAAACTGTCCAATTATCCCCCTCAAGGACAGCACCTCTCTTTGTCTCGTGTTTCCCACTTCTTTCTCTTCTCTGATATTTTAAGTGTATCTATCACTCACTCTTTAGAAAGGCCATCACTTCTGTCTCTGATTCCTCATAAAAAAAACACCACATTCCCAGAAGACTCCTAGGGTGTCTCTTAATCTGTCTTTCATCTGAGACTTTGAGCCAGCACTGTTTCAAAGACACCAGGATGTACAAGGGGCTCAAGTGTAGCCAACTGTTACACTATCATGATGGTCTGATTTAACTGGGCATCTGTGAAAAATCCACTTAACCCAGATGCCTTCGGAAGATAGTGACCTTTAAAATGGAAGCATGTCAAACGTAAAGCTGCAAATAGCCTCAGATGTGGAAATCCTATCAAATATTACAGATGTTTTTTCCAGGGTCATGCTGTGGTAAACTGATTCAATATTTAACCAACAATTATTTTTGTCCACCAGTAAACATCCAACAAATATTTTATACTGGCCTTCTGACCAATTATTCAATCTATTTTAAGGGTCACGACACGTGATAAATTATTACCTTACACAAATGGAACCATCAAGCACTGGTGATATAAACCAAATGTGTTATTTGTCCAGTACAATGACCTGCCATTTAAAGGTTAGGGGTGGTTAAGATTAGGAGTCCAAAAAAATATAAAAATAAAAGTACAGTTGCTTGAACTGTTGTCGAGAGCCTGTCTTTCTGAGTTGTGTTTCTTCCAACAGCAGAAAGGAGAAACAGCAGAGAAAAAGCTCTGCCTCAGGCACTTCAGCAGGGATTCCTAATAAGAAATATTGATTTCCCTGTTTTCTTTAAATGGGCCCGAACCACTGGCTGTGAGAAACATGCCATAACACTTTAGAGGTTTGTGTAACGATCTGGATGCTACACATGCTGGGAGGCGGAAGGATTAGTCTCCCAAAACTGGAAGATGACGGAGGAGAAAGGGAGGTGGAGAAGAAGTGGGGGGTTATCATGCTTCTGTGTCAAAGTTGGAAAGAGAGGGTAAGAAGATAGACAGAGAGAGAGAGAGAGAGAGGGAGAGAGGGAGAGAGAGAGCTAAAGTGGAGAATGGGGGGGGGGGGGACAAGATACAAGAGGTGAGAAAACTAGAGAAGAACAAAGACTTAGTATTTCGTAATGGGTTTTTTTCTCCACAAATTGCAGCCAGGCTGTTTAAGAAAACAAACCATGTACAAAAGGCATGGATACATAACAAACTGATGATAAACAGCCTAAGGTAAGAAGAATGCAGCAATGAAGAGACAAAAGATTAGGGGAAAGAGACAGAGAAAAAATCAACACAGAAAGAAACAAAGATATGTAGATGGTGAACAGTATCCCCTGCTGACTCCATCTTTGACTGGCCACTGAAACGTTATTTTGTCTCCTGACCTTGCCTACGCATCATTCTATCCAACCGGACAGAGTGACACTTGTTCTTATGGAATGTATGGCCACTGAAAAAAAAGAAATGCCATTGTTAGGGTGGCATGAGAGGACAATGCCCGCCACGCCCACTGATACCCACACACTCGGTTTGGTCAGGCGCTCCTTGAGGCAGATGATAATGGTCCCCTCCTTCACCCCTGTACCCTCCCCCCTCTTTTAGAGGGATAAAACAGCGTTGTCTCACGGCTGGACTGTTCTGTGAACACGTACTGCTTGTTCCCACTCGGGAGAATGCAGTGGGAGGAATGGCTCTGGAGTTGGAGCGTGTGCAATGAATATTTGCAAATGTTCTGCCTAAACTGCTACAGTACAATGAGGGTCATGGTTTTCGTGAGATACTTTGACAAAGAGGTCGAATGTCAAAAACAACATACGTAATGTATCGACATGTCAAAGGAAAGGATATACTCCTTCTGATGCCAAATGATCAAAACTTAGCATGTTGTTGAAATTCCCTCCCACATCTAAAATGCATATTGACACTTATCGTGCACATTCCCATGAGCGTGCAAACACACACACACACCCTCTCACAATCCCTTCCACTCACATGCATGGTCCCTCCCTCCATTGAGCTGAAGACATTTGTGCCATTGTGCTGCAGCAGTGAGAAAGGCAGGGTTGTTGCAGGCTGAATCTAAGAGGAAGCAGACAGCGGGGAGCATGGCAGACAGAAGCGAGGGATTGTGTGTATGTGTGTGTGTGTGTGGGGGGGGGGGGGGTACCAGGGTGACTCTGTCCCCCCCGGTTCCACTGGTGAGCTGGTACTGAGCCCTGGCCACAATCAGAGCTCTGACGAGGCTGCTCATTCTGTCCCCTCCCTCTGTCCCTCCACACTCTGCTTCTCCAAAGGGGCCTTCTGTGGACGTCGGTGTGTGTGCGTGTGTGTGTGTGTGCGTGTGTGTGTGCCTGCTGGATTGATGAGGATCTGCACCAGTATGTCTGTTCCCTGTCTCTGTCCCTCACCTCCTGTGTGTCTCCTACCTTCCTCTGTCGGTTTACTGCCAACACTCCCTGTTCCTGGCCCTTCGAGCAGCCTGTCTCCAATTGCATCAGTAGCATCTGTAGATGGGATTATTTGTGTGTGTTGTGTGTGTCTGTGCATCTGTGTGTGTGTCCGTGTAAGACAAAGAAATAAAGACAGTAATAGGGCTTCGATGTTAACAAGCGTTCACATAAACGTGTGAGCTTCTTTTCGTTGTTGCTCAACCCTTGACAGCAGTGCCATAAAATGCTGGATAAAACATCTCTCTGGTGGCATTTCTGTCGAATGCTACATATTAGCTCTGGTGTCCTTTCCTGGCCTTGAAGCAACAATGCGGCAGAAAAACAAATTAAAACTGTCCGATTGGCTGAGCTTGTGCCTGCACCTGCATACCTGTGTCCAGTCTTCCGTCGGTCTGTCTCCTGGGCAATGTGGGGAACGGACACATGACGCACTTCAAACGCTTCTACGCAAGCTTTCGCACACCCTTCTTCACATCTCCTAATGGGCTGGAAAGGTGTTAATGTGTTTTTTCACTTAATTAACCACTTCAATTAGAATCGTGAAGCCGTGGCAGAGATGGAGAGAGGGAAAAAGAGAGAGAGAGAGAGAGAGAGAGAGAGAGAGAGAGAGAGAGAGAGAGAGAGAGAGATACAGTATGTTCGTGTTGTGGTGTAACAAAGATGCCCTCTGAGGCACAAGCCAGAAAATACAATTTGTCTGCTCCATCCTCTGTCTGTGGCTGCGGGCTGGGTTGGTGACACAAATGAGAATACAAGCATATCGCAATGGAAAATGAAATAGGATTCTGTATTTTTAGAGCTTTTAGTGAGAATCGTGCCAAATACTGTATTATTTTAGCCTCTTTGATCTCTCACACACACCGACACATGAACACAAACATCATCAATTCCCCATCCTGTATAGACACACTTCGAAATTACACTAGTAAACGCCTGACCCAAATGAAGCACTTCTGTCCACTTATTCCTCTTCCTAATCCCATTGTCTGTGACATGTGTCACTTTTGGGTCCACTGAGCCCAAAGAACCTGGTCTGATCATTCATCCTTATTTCCCCTGTCGGGCCACATCATATCACATCTCCCCCCCACACACAGACACACACACAGACACAGACACACACAGACACACACATCCAAAGACCCTTCTGACTTGGCTGGTGTCAAGCCTGCCAGAAAGGAAGAGTTTATGCATGTTGGCTCCCCTCTCCAATTTCTCCCCAGATTGGTGTTGATCGATCGGCAGACTTCAGAAACGGCCCGCTCGGCTCTTTCTGACAGCCACTCGCGCAGGGATCAGAATTCCACCTCTATTAATAGGGAGTGACAGAAGGGGAAAAAGAAAGACACAATCGTTTTCCCTTGGAGCTATAGGACACTCGATTCGATTCTTCCCCCCTCCCAGTCCAATGAGAGAACGTTCCAGATGGAGGTCAGAGGGGGGTCAGTTATGATAAGGAGGGGGAAAACACCCTTGGCCTTTGCCTCCTCCATGACAGACACATTTCAGGACGACGTGTCATTCTAAAGGATTGCTCGTGTGTCACCCTCCACACACATCCATTACGAAGGCTTTCGAGACATTCCAGCAATTCACTGTAATTGAGTTGGAGGACGCCTGTGAAATTTCTTAGCTGGGAGACAAGCAGTGTGGCCTAAATGTTATGGATTTCCATAGTCAGTCACCCAGAGAGCTTACCCTCTATAAGAACTAAATATACGACTGTGTTGTTTGAAGCAGCGGTCAGAACCACAGTTTTGAGGTCCCATGCGCCTACAACTCCCATCATTCCTTGGAACATAAACACCTCAGTGTATTTCCATTGTCTCTCACATACTCCATCTCAAACCTTGCTGTAGCTGTCTGTGGTCAGGGTATGCAGTAGTGGACCGAGGCGAGGATGTACAATGTGATAATCAACCAACTCAATGGAATACTAGCACCCTGACGCCAGTTGACACCATCACGGTATTCTGGGAGTCATGACGAGATGTGAAACCTCCCCTCACCTTGGCTTCAAGTGTCCGCTCTGCTCCCCACTACAGTCCTGGAGACTGGTCCAAACAATTTCAATTCATGCTGGAACTTGTAAGCCGGACAATTGTTCAGCTGTTGAATTATCGGATGTACGTTTGATCATATGTCTTCCTACTGAATTATAGTCCATCCACCATCTCCCTTCTCAGTGTCGGCCTGCTGTTCAGCATAACGAGTTGTGCTGCTATGGTTATGGAAGTCCTAGCGATAACAGCCCTCTTCAGTGAATGAGGGCTCGCTGTCAAAAGGAGCAAGCCTCTCAGAAAGCTGTTTCAATTAGACCCTTCAATGCTCAGAGCCACCTGACACACAGAGGACCTGGGTCTCATTAGTAATGCTATCACAACACCTCTCGCCCTCAGAACAGCCACTCGAATCAGCTCCTTGTTTCAATCATTAGCCATCATTTTCTGACCTGTCAAGCGCATCTAAATATATTCATGTGTCACACAGGACGTTATGACAGACTTAAGAAATCCAATAACAAAATGGTTAACGGCAGGAACGCACTTTGGGAATAACAATTATAGTCCTCGCAAACAGCAGGAGGTGATGGTGTTGAAAGCCCAAAACATCAACAAAGATAAGTTCAGTCAGAAGGTCTGAAAGTGTTCCTCCAGTCCTACTCTACTGGATCTTCACTCATGGTGATCATGATATCTAAGTATCTTTCATTCGGTGGATGTTGGTGGTGAGCTTCTGGCCCTTGCTAATCCAGCGGGGTTATCTGTTTCTGAGGCTCTTTAGGGACCCAGAAACCAGTTATTGACCCTGATTCAACTCTTAAAGTATAGCACACAACCCGTTCCCTGGAATGTGAGTTCTGGTGTGTGATGTGTGGTCTCAGCAGGGTCCATTGTGACCCCATGTCCTCTGGTGAGATCTGAAGAGGTTACAGGATCAGAACCAGACCACTACTCCACCTCTGGCCACCTACACAGGGAACAGATGGAGGGAACAGTCGATGTGTGTGTTTGTGTTGGGGGACGAGAGGGCCAGGGGTGGAAGGAAGGGGGGGTTAGCAGAATGGGGTCTATTTTGTGTGTAATCCTTCCCGTTTCTGAAATCCACAGAAAGACTGTGTGGCCCACTGCTGCTGCCACCAGAACACGGACAGCGCAGCCCGGACGTACCATTCATCTGCCCTGTGGGGGGCTAATTAAAACCTCCTCCAGCCTGAGCAAGTTGAAAGAGATGCAGAAACCCCAGCTAAAACAACATACACAGACAGAAGAGCTATTTTGGGACACGGAACAACATCCTCTGCAGCACAGGTCAGAGGATTTACACATGTTTACATCCAAACGTATGCTTGTGCAGGTTTCAGTATTGGTGAGGTTGAATTGCTAGTGATGGTACATTTAGCATTTAGCATTTGCTGAGAAAACCACCCTGCCAAGATGTTACTTTGTTTTCAGATCCACATTAGCACGCATACAGTAAGGAGACAGCCAGTCTAACCATAACCATCAAGTGAAAACAAAATCATTAACATTAATTAAACACTTTTCCAAAGACCCTCTCCACACTTTTCAATTACAGCCCCCCCAAAAAAGAGAAATTAAGTCTTCTGGGACTGAGATCATTCCGTTCAAGTGTTTTAACCTTCAACTCTTATGATCCAAGGCCAGGTCAAGCAGTCAGCGAGAAACTTTCGTCTACGGCAAATCAGTGAGAGAGATGGAGGTTTGAAGAAAGCCCTTCATTAAGCACTACTTGGGTGAAGAAGCTCTTCATTAGCGGCTAACGTCTCTAACGACCGCAGAGAAGGCTGTTGGGCTGCTCTGTGGAGCGAGCCCACGTAGTCAGAGAGCTCGACAAGTCTCTAAGTAATGTGGCATGATACAACCTTAAACAAAACTGGCTAATGGAAGCTGGGTTTGTTTTGTTTTTTAGAAGGACGGTAAAGGATAATAGGCCTACATGAAATTGACAAATTATTGATGATACTCAGGAAAATACTATTTATAAAATGCTTCCAACCTGCACCTTCATGAAATATCTGTATTTCAATTATTAAGAAGCTGGCTGATCTTACTTCCATTTTATAATGGACATTGATTTGCTCAGTGAGTTGTTGGTCTCAATGAGTTAAACAATCCTAAATTGCAGACTAATTAGAGACTAAGTGACTGTTTGATTGGACAGATAAACAGCAACAATACTTGACACACAAACCCACATGCCTTTCTTCATGAGGAAATGAGGGCTCATCCACTCCTAATGTGCGGAGTTCAAATGTTTGTCTGATCATAGGTTCACAGCTTCTCTGAGCATCCTACTGTACCAAATTTACGAACGCAGAATACTGAAACAATAAACCTTTGAGCAAAACAGTGTCATATCTGTTTTTTAGAAGGACAGACAAGCAGGATTGTGCGATTCAAAAGTATGAACTGCATATCTGCTGATGTGGTTTTTGATAAATGGTGGACCTTCTGTACTGTTGATAGTCCTCCTGCCTCAGCACTGCTGATTAACTACCTTCTGTGTCTCACTGGAGGTTGGAACAAGGGCAACTGAGACCTACACATGTCTACAACTACCAAAACAATTGTAATAATCCTTGTTCAAACAGTGATCTAACAGAAGAAACAATTTAGGATTTTTTCTGACCATGTATGGACTATGGTTGTCATTTGCTCCATGTTGTCAATGCTTTCTACCACAGCTTAGTTCAGTAATTAAAGTAACTTTCTCCATTCACAGGTCAACCAGAGAACCTTCAGTTATATATCTTGTATGTTCTGGATGGAATACATAATGGATGGATTGTACTTGTAATGACCTCGACCTTGTTATCTCCATCACTTTTTTCATTGGAGGGTGAGTAAAAGAAAAACTTTGAGGACCCTTTAGAAGGTTAGAAGGTGGTGTGTGTGTGAGTGTGTGTGTGTGTGTGTGTGTGTGTGCGCGTGTGTGTGTGTGTGAGTGTGTGTGTGTATGTGGATGCATCCACATACACATATGTTTTAAAGAGTTGGAAAACTTTGGCGAATGGGGATAGCTGCCATTGAACCATTGAACCTTTACCTATGCAATATTCTATTCCCCAGAAAGGGCAGTTTAGTTTTGACAGATTGGCCTTGGTGGATAAACTCTTTTCATGTCCTTCTTTTGAAAATAAGACAAGATCTGGAGTTAACCTCACCTACAATCAGTGGCATGAAAAAAAGTCACCGAAGCAACTAAAAAATTATATCTTCTCCTACAAAGCAGGTGACAAATGGCAACATGCCAGACAATTCTCAGGTCCCTACATTGTGATGTGAGGAAAACCTTGGGGTATGAAATAACCGCTCTGAAGTCAGGCTAATGACCGGGGACGATTACATAAACATGAGTTTATTATGTAGCTGGAGAACATCTTATGTGAAAGGCCTGCACAACATTTGAAAAGGTCCTTTGAATCGACAACATATCAGTCACAGTCTCAGTTCTGGTTCTAAATTCATGAGGATTCAACACATAACAGGAGTAAAGCACAAAGCACAGTTGAAGGGGAGTGACCCCACATGCCAGACGCCCCCCGGGCTCTTTGGGGCTGGTGGAACCAGAGGGTGGTGAGCTGAGGGTGACAGGTGACAGGTGATGTGTTGTCCAAGAAACTGTAGAGGACTGGTTCTATTCCTGGCAGGCAGACTGCTATGCAGGAAAGATCTGATGAGGGTTTTTTTGTCCTGTCTGTTCCCTCCAGATTGGTAGCTGATTCGTATCTTCTTGTTTAAGGACACGTGTCTGTGCGAGCTTTTCATGTTTTGTATGTTTAAGCATTTCTATAGGATGCAATTTCTATAGATCATATTTTCACACACAGAACAGAATAAAATCGAAACAAAATAACAAAATACAAACTAAAATACCGAAATTTTCGAAATGAGTTTAGGGATTTAGAGGCAGTTATCAGCCATGAGGAGTTACAGCACAGTAGCTGCTGTGTTCCCCTCCCTTTTTGTGCCCTGGCCCTGACTAATGCATTTGTTATTGTCTAGCAGAAAAAAACCTACATAATCTCACTTTCTAATGAATCTTTCTCAGGTTGTCTTATTATTATGCCTCTGTTAATGTTCTCTCTCATTCTCTCGCTCTCGCTCTCTCTCTCTCACTCTCTTTCTCTCTCTCCACTGCATTTCAACATCATCTCCATAGTGAGGTTGCTGGGCTAGGAAGCTTTAGCTTTCATCATGCTCATTAGCCAAGGCACATGGCATGTTTTGTATAGTGTCAGGCAGTCATGGCATACACTTCTTCACACTTTGACATATGTAAGGATGCATAATTACCATGCAGACCCAGTCATTGTGCTGTCTGTATTGTCTAATTAAACTGCTATATTTGTAGGGAGTGTCAAAATGGCTGGTGTTGTTTTCTTCCCCTGAATTTTATTTTTATCATGATTAGAACTGACCAAAGAATTGACAAAGTTGAAAACTTTCAAAAAATACACTATATATATATAAAGTACACTATATTTCAACCATTCATGTTAGGCTTATAGCAACCTGTTTTCTAATATAGAAAACACCTCACCTCACTAACACCAGTCTACCACAGTAACAGCTACAAATTGGCCTTGCAGTAGGAGTCCTGGTCATACTGATACTTAAAGTTCAAGAACACAGTGACCACAATTAGCTCTGCAGTGAACGTCATGACCAACAACTTTGGTGAATCATGGCCAAGGTTAAACAGGGACTTGTAGCTATACCTTGTAACCAATGGAGCACAGGATATTCTGGATTAGATAGTTATGTATATTGTTTTTTAGTACTAACAGTTCCACAACATCATCATTCCCCCTCTGACAGGGCAGCTGGACCTTGTCTCTGGAGTCGGGTGCTAGCCCACCTGTCTGACTTTACTCTCTACAGCTCCCCAGGACCACTCTGAGGTATGACAACTGCCTAATTAGGCCAATCCCAATTAAACTTATCTGTGTCTCAGCATCCTCTTTATCCCTCTACCCCATTGCCTCCATCTTCACTCCTTCCCTCCCTCCAACCCTTGCTCCAGCCCCCATCATGCGGAGAGTCCAGGCTGGGGATGCCTGTGGGAGCCATCAGGGTCTGCGGGGCTGGGCCCGGCCCTGAGCTCACAGAACAGCTGCCAGTCCAGGCCACGCTCTCCCCTCCCTGATCCTTGCCGTGGAACATTCTGTACAGATGGTCGAAGGGAGAGAGGTGGAAATAAAGACAACATGCAGCGGCAGCTCCTCTCTCAAGCGGGCTAGACAGACTGGAGCTTAATGAGGGCCTTCCAGGGTTAGGATCCTGGTACTGGCTGAACGCTAAAAATGGTCTCTCCTGCAGTGAGAGAGAGAGAGCGGGCGAGAGAGAGGGATATCGATTCAAACGCAGTGCAGAGACAGACCTCACAGAGAGGTGCTGGGTCCAGCCGGGTCAACGACTCAGGGGGTGTCCCAGGGTGGGGCGGACTCTGACACCTGGAGGGCAGTGGCCCTGCGTCTGCCATTGACCCATTCTAATCCCACCTGATGTGGTCAGAGAGAAGGTAACAATCGACACACAAACACAACAGACAGTTCACAAATTCATTCCGAGACTTGGGATTTGTCCTCCATCGATCCTCCCCAAACAGTTGGAGGTGGAAACATTCCTTGTGTCTCGATACCTCCCTCAAGGTCTCCGTCCTTCTCGCAGGGTTAACTGTGCATTGTCTCTTTTTGAAAGCCGTGTGTGTCTAAAAGTGCAGAGGATGCATGATGTCGTCAGCCAGCAAACAGACAGACACACTGTAAATGAAGTATGTGAGACATCCGATGCAATGCCCTGGTGAAACATGAGGGTGTGCCCCCTCACTGTGGATAGCAGCAAGTGCATGCGTGGTTGTGTTTGTGTGTGTGTGTTAGGGGGGAAAGTGTGTGTATGGGGGGGCGGGGGGGGGGCATGTGTGCCGAGCAGAATGAGTGTGTGTTTCTCAATGCTTCACTGCACCTGTGGTGCCCCTCAAACCATTGGCCTGCCTGGACAGGCTTAGGACTACAGCACAGGGCAGTGGGAGGGAGGGAGGTGGGGAAGGAGGGATCATGGGGAACATGGAGGAGAGAGAGCCCCCCCCCTTCGAGAACAGTCCCAAGTTTCAGATGCAGCCAACCCCATCCTCACCCCTCATTTTGGACCTCTCAGTCCATCCAGACCACCTGGGTTTGCAATTCTTCCCCATCTCATTAAAGTTTACGAGTTTTCAAAAGCATCCACTGCAGCCAGGCCCTGCAGCCGGGCCCTGCAGCCAGGCCCTGCAGCCAGGCCCTGGAACTCACTGGCCCACAGACTCCATTGCCGCTCTTCTGCTCCACTGCCACAGCGGACGTGGGCTCAGAAAGGGATGAATAGAGAGACTACTGCAACCAAAACAACAGAGGCGTTTGGACTTCCCTGGGACCCTTATCTGGCACATCACAGCCAGCTGGACAGGACCAGTTACAGGGGGTCACAGAGCAGACAAGGTGGGCTCTGTGAACCCCTTTTTATCCCAAGATCTTTTTTGATCTGTAAAGAATATTTGGCGCCAAAGCCGTTGAGCTTTTCCTCTTTCAGTCCACTCTTATTGGGAGTACTCTATTTGTCAGCTCTGCAAATTTCTCAGGTCAACTCAGGTTTGGTTAACGGTCTTCACACAATGTCTTAAATGGCCCAAATGAAAAACCGACACCAGACTTCAACCAACAATCTCTGTGCTAAGCAGCCAGAGCGAGAGAAGGATTTGGTGGGGCGTCGGGGATGGAAGGGAGGGGGGGGGATGGAGGGGGGACACACACAATAGACAGAGGTGAATGGCCGTGGGCTCCATGACACGACACAGTGATTGTCTCTGTCCTCTTTCCGTGGTACACAGGCACTGCGTTTGGCTTTGTGTTTGGACTTGAAAGTTGCCCGTTGTGGCGCTGTCTCCATTGTGGAGGGACGCTAATTGTCTTTGTGTCCCGCTTCTCCGCTCCCTTCTCCTATAGGTCACAATGGCGGCACTGTGTTCCCCTCGCAGCAAAACAATCGCACTCTCTGTTCCCCTCCGGCCGTGGAGTCACTGTCCACTGTACACACACTGACACCCAAACGCGCACACAGACACACACATACACGTTTGCACACTCACATCCGAACACGCACACATACTAAGCCTACACATTCACACCCTAGCGCACACACATACACGCACTTCCACACAATCTGTGGTTAGACATTGTTGCATACACACATCAACTTACCCAAGTTTGGGATTTGCATAATATACAATTTTACATAAATCGTCCTACCCACGTCAAGCATGGGTGAAACTGTATTGTACAGCAGACAGCCTTCACTAACATCTTCCAAAATGTAAAGTGTATGAAACTCTGTGAATCTTCTCCCTTCACAAATCACACTGTCCAGGATCTTCAGCCTTTACATTTTCAATTCTGACCGAGGCTTTCTCAGAAAATAGACACACACATAGTATCACACATCACACAACTTCCACTCGCCCATCTAATGAACTCTGCCTTCGTACACTGAGACCTACATAGCATCCACGCAACTTTGAGAAGATAGGGTTCTCTTTATTCTCAAGATCAAATGAATAACCCTCGATGAAGGCTCGATGAAGCAAAAGGAGAGATTGAAAACAAGTGCTGAGTTCAGATTGAAGAAGTAGTCATGTTGCTTCTCTTTTCTCCCTTTCTTAACTTGTCAAGTCTCACCTCCTCTCCGGTCCCCATGTTTCCTCTCTTCTTCCCTTCTGTTCTCTACTTTCTTCACCTCCTCCCCTCTCCCTGTCTCTCCTCCTATGTCAGCGTACGCCATATCTATCGGGCTGGGGAAGTGAAAGAGGAAGGATTGTTGCTGTCTGCCTTTGTCAACGTCTAGCTGATCTGAAACATGTTGTTTGTTGTATTACCATAAAGGCCTATCTGAAGTGAGAGCGGTCTGTGTATAGTCGGGCAATAGTGTTGCTGTTATTCTCTTAAACTAAACATGCTGAAACGAGTGTGGAGAAGTGTATTAAGGCTGATGTAGCTGAGATTACCATGAAATTAATCATTTGGTCATTTATTTGAGGTGTCTTTCTGCTAACCTTGTTCTCAGACCTACAGAGTGAGTACTGTATTTATGGTCTATCTATGCTATTGTGTTCTATCACACCCATGACTAGCCTACTGAAGGGACTGAATTCTTTCAGAATTCTCATGTTTGTAATTTACTTGAAGTCCATGTTACAGACCAGACAGGAATCGAATTACTCTTGCCCTGAAGCCCTGACCACGCCATGCTTGTTAACAAGTCCCTTACCCCTTAATCTCTATCCCTTTGCTCCTGGTCTTGTCCCTTTTCTCTCTTCACACTCATCTGTCTCTTTATCTCAGTCTCGTTGCCTCTCTTTTCTCCTATACTAACCATTACCTCCCTTCCAATGTGTTTGCTTGTATTTCTGTCTCCTCTCACCCTCCATCTCCCTTCTGCGTGAGCTGTAATGAAACGTCCAGCCAGTAATGGCTGTCCTCTCGCTGCTCTGTTAATTACTTCTCTATTTATTTAGCCAATGTGCGCGGACGGGGGCTAGCTGCCGTCCCCAGGCGCGGGGATTGTCTGACTCCTGCGTTAAATAGCCTGCATTCCGATCCTCTGATGCTGAAACTAACATGAGTCCCCCCTTTTATCTCAACAGCGCGTCAAATTAGCACCCGGCAGATTCCTAATACAAAGAACCCGTTAACCGAAAAAACCTGGAGACTGGCTGATTGCGGTAGTGAGCATGGCACACTGAGAAATCTCTCCATTCCCTGTCTTAAGTAAGAGCGTTCGGTCTTGAATCTGCTAAACAAACCAAACAACCACTACTACTAGTGGTTGGTGTGAACATCAAAACAATTGAGGGGGCATGGGAAATGGCTGAATTTAATTTAGATAAGATCTAATCTTTAACTTCTTACTGTAATTCATAGTTTTAAGATGGTAAACAGTGAATGGCTAGTATGGGTAACGTTAATTGTTGGTTGGTTGATTCTGAATATACTTTTTGTTTCGTTTAATAAGGAATTGAATGTACACATTTCACAATTAAACGTGTTCACTGATGTCTCATTCAGCTCCCCTAAGTGACATCATAGTTAGTAGCTGTATAAAGAAAACATCCTTTCTTTCCCCTTTAAATGATGCAAGGATGATTTCCATTCAGGCCAACAAAGTTGGTATTCAGTTTGGAAGGTACAGTAGACAGACACACAATATCATCAGGCTGATTTCTCAGTTGATTCACCAAACCTCCCATTGGGGTCTCATTGGGGCAGCGTTGCCGTGGTTAGGGCTCGACCCCGGTGCTTTTGCCTCTGAGTCTAGATCCGGTTTCATCAGTGTATAAGCTGCTTTTATTTTAGGCTCTACCCTGCTGGCTCACATGCCATCAATGAGGAGCAGTTTAGGAGGGGGCTATGGGGGGGGGGGGGGCAGAGAGAGAGGACTGTAGGGGGAGAGAGATATTGGTTGAGGGTGATGGAAAGAAAGGGAGACAGAAAGAGAGGGAGAGAGAGAGTGTTGAAGGGGAGGCGGGCTGAGCTTGTGAGAAAGACGGGTTGAGATTGAAAAAGGCAGAGCTGGAAAAGTTGGGAGTGAGATTGAGGGTGCCAGTGTTTTCCTGGCCAAGTTGGGATGCACAGAGGCCGAGCTGCTCTCTTTGCCTGGTTTCACAGTCTATGTGTGCAGGAATGCATTCATTAACGTAATTCCTCTGCCCTCAAACAAGGGTGCCGTCACTGGGTGAGTGAGTGGAGGATTGGGGGGGGGGGGGATTGGAACTGGCAGGGAAGTGGGTTTTTGAAGGGGTTTGGGGGGTGGGGGGCATAAATACATGCTCTCCACCCCCCAGCCTTTCCAAACCCACTCTCTAAACAGTGGCGTAGGAGAACGAAGCTGGGCTCTCTCTCTGTCCATCCAGGTCTCGGTGTCCAAGTCGATCTCCATGAGAATGCCCGAGGCAGTACAAAGGGATGAAAAGGTATAGTGGAAGGACCCAGGACAATCCCTTCCTGTTCTGGTGGGTCGTTTGTTTCGGTCCTGTCAGCACTGGGCCCGCGGCCCTCCGGCCCCCTCGGCCCCCCAGACCCTCTGCCCGTTTCACACATTCTTCCCAGCTTTGTTTTCCGGGTGTTTTTAAAACATTACCCCCTGTTTTTTTCATTCACGTGAAAAGGGATGGCGGGCAAAGTGACATCAAACAGAATGGAGGCAATTGTTACTCTCCAAATACATATAAAAGCCAGCCAGCTCTTGGCATGAAAACTGCTTTGCATTACAAAAAGAGGCAAAACCATTAAGCCAATTAAACTATTTCTGTAAACATTTTAATGTCTAAATTTAGGCAGTTATAATTCATTCTTGTTGTGTGGGAAAAAGTCAGCTTTAATTGAAATTAACATAGTTATGTGAATTATTTGAAGTTAAATCAACCTCACTGACAATGAAGTTTTTACTTCACTGACTTAAAAACGAGCTTCCCACTTATAGTTCAGGTTTTTTTTCCAGAAAACAAGGATTTTTTAGTTACATACATTTATAATTTGAAATATAACAGAATATGACTTCAAAGTATATCCATGTCTTTTGACTGTAGGCATCATGAAAAGTGCAATCACCATACTCCGTTTCACTCAAGAAAGTAGCCTATGGTAGCCTGCTGACGGTAAATGCCTGGTTTTCCTATCAGTCTATGTTGTGATTTACACTGACGCACCCTGGCATAAGTCATTCTGGTCTATGATTTATGTGAATTGAGTAAAAATGTATGATATGAATGTTCACTGTTTATCTTTATTAGTCAAATGTTCACCCCAATATGTAACCATAGGCACGCCTAAGTATATTTATATCCCTCATTTACTCTTAATTCAGGACAGGTGCATAACTATCTATATGTCTAGTGTCTGAGCCCAGCTGTACGTGTGTGCGTGTGAGCGTGTATGTGTGTGTGTGAAAGAGAGAGAGAGAGAAAGAGAGAGAGAGAGAGTGGTGTGCGCGCATTTGTCCTCCCACTCTCGGCCCCTGCGGAGCGCGCGCTCATGCTCTCGGCTGCGAGACTCGGCTGTGAATTATGGTCATGTGACGGGCTCGCGAGCCCAAGCGCAGCACAGCCAGACGGTTACTGAGACTGAATGCCAGCTTCATTGAAAAAGCTCCGTTATCGAGAGTAGAGACAGGAGGGACGAACGTTTCCAGTGTACAGACTTACACATAACAACACGCAGAAAGCTCTGGGGAACTCGGGGAAAGGGACATTTTAACCTTCTGAAGACGCTCAGTGAGAGAAAGCAGAAGACAAATCGTTTGAAAAGAAATATCAAGGGCAGTGGGTATACGCGGGACTTTATTATCCATTCCTAGTAACTTGTGGAATTATAAGGGCAACACGCAGAAGAAAAACTACCTCTTCGTCGTTTCACATTTTCATTTCCTTTTTTTCTTTCTTTTCTTTCTTATTTTGGTTCATTGTCTGTCCTCAGCAGAACTGATTAACGAAGGAGTTGAATTGCAGTGCAGTGCGTAAAGAGGCTGAACGCCACACCAGGACAGAACACTTGATTGCATTTAACCAGCAAGAGGCAGTTTTTTTTTACTCTATTTTTATAATTTATTTATTAATTCACAGCGTAAGTGAACATATTTATTTGTTTTCATCTGTGGTTCTGTCTGGAGCCGAATTTGTTTTTTTTTTGGAATATGGTTGGGGAAATGGAAACGAAGGAGAAGCCGAAGCCAACCCCAGACTATCTCATGCAGCTTATGAATGATAAGAAATTGATGAGCAGTCTGCCCAACTTCTGTGGGATTTTCAACCACCTGGAACGACTGCTTGACGAAGGTACAGTAAACTGCCACAGTGTGTACAAAAATGTGCCTTGGATATGCAGCATTGGCTACGAGCTACTCAATCTGCTCATGGACACGCTGGGATCATTTGTTGCTTTCTGTGGATAGTGCCTTGGCCCCATAATATTTTTTGGAGGTGTGTTGCCTACATTACATCTTCCGGAAATGAAATAAATGATTGCAGACACACCATAGGACATTGTGGCGTGTATCCTTAAGTTGAAATGACATGCTATATTTGCGCGAGGACCGTTTTATTTAACACTCAACAAACTGGTGCCCTAACTTGCAGTTCAATTACACGTCTAGTGAAAGAAGTCTCAAAACTTTGATTGGGCCCTTGAAATTGATTTGCATGGCCTGTTCTAGCCAATTAAAACAGTTCGATATTAATTTGGAGCTTATGGATAGAATATCTTATATTGAAACTCAATATAATTTGACCATTTGTTCATATTTGTGCAATCAAATTTAAGTTATCAAGTATTAAGGGTGCATCTTAGTGTTACATATCAATAAAAATGAGACCACAAGTTTGATAGTTCATCTGTGAAATTGTGTAGACGCACGCTCTTCCTACATCATGGACGTCCGCTTGGCACCCTCAGTCATCGTCATTATAGCCAATTTCTCATGACAACATTTTACGTTGAATAACGTTACAACCGGAATTAAACTCAACCTTAATCTCATTAAATTTTGTTTTGCTTGTTGGTTATATGTTTGTGTCACACATTAGTGAAAACTCAGCATCGATGTGAACATTTCTGGATATGGCGCCAGGTTCAGGTTTATTTGGGAGACGAATTCTAGTTTTTTTAAATCGTGTTTATGGAACTACAACGAAACCTACATCACTTTGCACACGTAGTCCAGTTTTAACGATAGGATACTTTCCCTTACTTTTAAGTCATATCTGAAGCTTATATGTCACATTTGCACGCTGTAATACTGTGCAGCTGTGATGATCTCGTAATTTAGACAGGGACACACCCAAATCAGTATTTATGAAGAAGAAAAAACTCGTTCATCATTTGATTACCGCTCCCCTAAATATCACATAATTAATTCATTAGGCACCCAGTTTCTGCCGCCCTCGAAGTATTCGCTCTACCGGCCTCTGCCGTCAGAGTAGCCTACTCACGAGGTCAAAAGCCTGTCCTGGGCACGCCCGCTAATCGTGGACATTAGGGTACGAACTCACGAGTCTCGGCTTTAGGGCTGAAACATCTGGGCTTGATGGAGATCAGGAGTACTGGTGAGAGGTGGGGAGGAGGGGGGAGGACCCGAGAAGAACACAGCTGTGTGTTAAGCAAGGCGATATCTGGCGCGCACCACTCATCTGGAAAACCTTGCATGCTTATTCCACATGGAGACACGATGGACAGCGGGAGAAAGGGAGGGGGCGTATAGGGAGTGTATGCAAGTGTGTGTGCATGTGTGTGAAGGTGGAGAGGGGGGGGGGGGAGTCAGCAGGAGACATTCCAACAGCCCAAGCCCCATTCCCCCAAAATGACAAGCATAACAACACACTTGCATATACACACAGAAATGTATATGGAGAACTGCTTAGAGAAACCCGATATTGTGTGTGGGCAGGTAGAAGTAGAAGGTATTTGGATCAGCAACCACGCCAGGGTTCATGTTCATATGCACTTGGACAATTGCCAGCGAGAGAAACCCGTGAGGTTATTCAGAAGAAGCATCGCTCGTCAGACTTCCTCTTTTCTTGGTTGTTGTTTCCTCATGACCGTTGACTGCAGTGTAGAATGGAGAGATCAGATCTGCCGTCTGAGCGGCGCATGGGCACACTTATCTACTACTAATGTAGTAGGACACTAATACAACATGTCTCCCGTGTGTTCTCTCTACGGCTCCTCTCCTCACCTCTCACCCGGTGAGGTGTCTTTGTATCGCACGGTGCGTTCATGCCAACTTGTGAACGTAAACGACGCACGTTTTCTCGACATGAATGGAAAGTGTGATTTCGGTGTGGCAGTAGCGTGTGTCTGAGTGGAAGTGATGAGGTACGCTGGGATGATGCGTGCTCTGACTTTGTGCCCTGTAGCTACATAGAGGCTGGCGAGCAAGAAAACGCCAGTTTCACTTCCACAATCACACTAAGCTCTGACCTACGGCAGAACGAAACGTCACAGCCGAACAGCAGTCCCTCGCCCACACATGGATGTACTGGTGTGTGTCTTTCCTTTCGACATGTATTTTCACACTTGGTATTTCGTTCTTTTTGGGGTGGGTGTATCTTGCATTCATTTCACATGAATGCTTACGGTCAGCATTCATTCCGCATGAATGGCCCTGCAACCAGTGTGTGTGTGTGGACAGGATTAGGGTTTGAGTTATTCCTGTCAGGTAGGATCCTCATGCGTGGGTCTGTGTGTGAGCTGAACGTCTGAGATCTGAGGCTTTGGAAGTCATTTAGCCCAGCCCTAGTAGCTCCTAAAACTGCTTTCCTGAGTGTGTGTGTGTGTGTATGCGATTGGGGCATGGGTAGTCCACACAGCTCCATGAAGTCTCATTATTGCATTTCGGTAGCTGTGCTTTTCCGTCGCCGGCATCACCAGAGCGATGCTAAATCATCGCCTTCTGCAGACCTCAGCGTTCTCCCGCTTTCGAAGAGGGGGGTATAGAGGACTGGCGGATAAAATATCGTCTACAGCTTGCGGTTGGCCGCAACATTGATCATACGTGAAGTTCCAAGTTGTTGTTTCCTTCCTGTCCCTCTGCTGCGAGCGTCTGTACAGCGCAGCGGAGAATGAAAAGAGATAAGTGAAGAAGGAGACGAGACTCGGCGCCATTGTGGATTGCGACGTCGAGGGCTAGATCTCAATCCAGGCCAGGAGGCCCAGGCCAATGGAGATGGCTGAGTTGGATCATCCCCTTTCACGTGTGTGTGTTCGAGCAGGGCAGTGTATCTGTGTTGTATCTACGTTGTACCTCACTAGGTTATATTAGTAGTGTGTGTGTGTGTGTGTGTGTACGTGTGTGTATGTGTGCCTGAATCTGGGGCCATGAAAAAGGTTTGGCCCTACAGCTGGATGTTAGCACGCGATACAGTCACTTCAATGATCTGATTGTTCAGTCATGGTTCCAACAAACAGACATGGAGTCTCTCCATAGCTTTACCTCAGACTCAACGTCCACCCCTAAAAAACTGCCTCGGATTCCCCTAGCCTGTGCCAGCGCTGCTACAGCAGAGGGGGGATTCTCCAGTAGCAAGCCACCTTCCAGTGGTATCCGTCAGATGGAAGTAGCTCTCCAGTCAGTACAGTTTCAGAGTGAGTGCGTGAGCCCTGACGAGGCCGGCCCTGGGCTGTCACCGGTGAGCAATACGTGTGCGCGCCGGGCCGTGGCCGGCGGGCCGTGCCTGCGTGCTGATGCGCGGACTGAGGCGTAAACCCAGCCTGCTGTTAGTGCAGATGAATGCTCTCTATGGGGCCGCGAGGGCAGCCAGCCATGCAGACAGGCTCCCTCTCTGTAATAAAGGTGATGAATTTAATCACCAGAGGAGGTGCTCCAGTCTGTACCGCAGCTCCTTGTAGGCTCAGATGCACACTCAAAGGGGATGGGGGAGAGAGGCGGGTGCGGGCGGGCGGGCGGGCGGGTGGGGGGGGGGGGGGGTGTGATGGGAAGGGCATCACAAATCTACGAGAGCATCCTAAGGTCAAGGAGCAAATAATGAAGAAGGCTTTTTTCTTCTTCTTTTTTTGGTCGCCGCGCGTGTGCTCGCGTGTGTCTGTGTCAGTGTGTGTGTCGGAATGCATGCGCGTTCTCCACAGTGTCCCATTTCTGTATTTGTTGTTTAACCAGAATTAATTGCCCACATTAACTGTATCCAAAGTGTGTGACAACTCATTTATCCTTGTTGAGTTATTAGCTACAGTAGGTGTCATTTTCTATCCTCTCTGCTCTACAGATAAAGGACCCAGACTCCAGTAGCTAGCACTAAAGCAGCCCTGGGAAATTACACTTGAGTGACAATGTTTTTACTAGAGAGCCTGTTAACTAGATGAGCTGACTCCCACACCACAGTTAGTGTGTCACTGGCCAGACAGGAAGAGAGGCCTTAAGAGGACTCGTTAAATACACACGGCTCCTCAACCAGTAGCAGGAGGACTTAGGAGGAAGATTAGAAGTGGACGGAGAAATCTCACGCGGCGGGATGGTCGCAAGGCCTCACCTAAGTTGGAATCCAAGGGCCAGTTTATCTTTTGTACTCTCGTTATTTACTTTTTTATCTTTATTTAAATCCCTGTGGTTCTCTCTCTCTCTCTCTCTCTCTCTCTCTCTCTCTCTCTCTCTCTCTCTCTCTCTCTCTCTGTCTCTCACCCTTTCTCTCGCCCCATCCCTCTCTAAAGTATCAAGATGTCCCAGAGAGACTGGAGAATCCTTCCAGCTCTTCTCACAATTACACTAAGTGGTCCTATTCATCACATAATTGGAGTAATTAATTAATTTGGAAGTGAAGTGGGTTGGGTGGAGGGGGGTCAGAATTGCATTTTTCCAGAAGAAACTTGGCTCCTGTCCCTCCCTGTTTTGTGAACTAATGCCCTTATTCTATGACATGCACAACAGGCCGGATGCAGGAGGAGAGTACTCTTTTGGGTTCATGAAACTGAATTATTGGTTAGCATCTTGTCTTATCTGGGATCATGTGGTTTGCTGTGTTGTCCGTTAGCTTTAGGGATGCGTGGTTGGGTATTATAAGTTGATTTGCCCACCCAGGGTTGTTTAAAACTGCCCCAAAATGTCTACATCCCCTCCCACAAAGGTCCTCTCATGTAGCCATGTCTGTGTCCTATAGGTCATCACAGGTCAGTCATGTGAAGCTCTCAACCCCCCCCCCCCCCCCCCCTCCCCCCTCCTTGAGATGATCCTTCTGTCTGGGGATCACATCTCTCTGACCTATCCTCTGGAAAAGGTCACGGGGAGGTCACGTCATTAACCTAGTAATCGTTCTTACGAGTGCAAACAGTTCATCTGAGAAGGGAATCAATCTCACACAAGTGTTTGCGCGCACACACACGCACACACACACACACACAGTGTTTCCCTCTCTTTTCCAGCAGACTTTGTCTCTATTAGAGGAGCTCAACACTATTATGTGTCATTATTTAATGTTCCCCTCGATGCCACCATTATTAGAGAATACATCAGTGTCGACTTCTATAATGCATTCACATTTCTCATTTTAAAAGCACTCGGTGTAATTGAAGCCCCTTCTTATAGAACGCTGAGTAAGTCATCCACTGGGGCTACAGTATTACCCCTAAGAAGTCTGTGTGTGCATCCGTGTGTGTGTGTGTGTGCCCATGCCCGTGTGTGTGTGTGTGAATGTAGTACTGAGAAAGAAAGAGCATGAGAAAATGTTAGATACAGCTATTGATTGAACGGAGAAAACAGGTCATGACCTAATGTTCATCAGTAGGTCCTCTTCAGTCTCAGATGAACGGGAACAGAAGCTGGCATTACTCATCTGTAGCTGCTGAGATCCATCTGTGTGTGTTCCTGGATGCGTTTATCTATGCAAGTGCGTGTCTGCGAGTGTGTTGTGCAAGTTCTAAGGCCCACACCTCTACCATAAATCAGGGCGCTTGTGTTCAGTCGGACCACCTGTACAAAGCCTCTTCTGTGATTTAGTTCACACTCTCTGTCAGCTATAGATAGATGGTAAAGTGGTGCTCTCTTTTTACACGCCTGTTTGTGTGTGTATGGTGGGGTGTGTGTGTGTGCGTGTGGTGGGGGTGTGTGTGTGTGGTGGGGTGTGTGCGTGTGGTGGGGTGTGTGTGGTGGGGTGTGTTTGTGTGGTGGGGTGTGTGTGTGCGTGTGGTGGGATGTGTGGGTGAGTGTGGTGGGGTGTGTTCGTGTGGTGGGGTGTGTGTGTGCGTGTGGTGGGATGTGTGGGTGAGTGTGGTGGTGTGTGTGCGTGTGGTGGGGTGTGTGTGTGTGTGTGGTGGGATGTTTGGGGTGTGTGTGGTGGGGCGTGTCAGGATTTGAGCGCGTGCCTCATGCTCCCCGGTTTGTGGGCTTACAATGTCAGTCTGTCTGACCAAGGGCTGTTTTCTCCTGCTCCTTCTTGATACAAAGTTAACGCTTGATCAGATCCTGGCATTGTTGTTTGCTGGGGAAACCCAGAAGATTGATGTGTTTTTCCTTTGTCAGCAGCCCCAAAGTTCAAGGTGTGGTGAAGATCCCTCCCATAATTTAATCTCACTTCTTCCTCTGTGATTTTCAAATGTTTTGGCGCAGTGCCCAAACTCAATCTAGAGGACAGCCAGAGGTGCCGTCCAATGGGACACCTTCTGCACTCCTCTGTTTAATGCTGATAAAGAGCACTGCAAATCGTGGGTGAAAAATGGACGATCCTTGACCTCAATTATCTTCTCGCTCTAAGGGCTCAAATTAAACTTATACTGCTCTTTTGAAGGTGGTTAAGTACGGGTAGGAATGATTCTAAAAAGTTCTGATTAACAAAGAGATTAGGTTGAACATTGAAGCAAAGATGTGTGAATGAGTTTTTCCCCCCCTCATTATATGGTATTATTCAGTTAATTTGTGTTTGCACCCATAATGGCAAAAAAATGTGTCATTTTGAGGACAAAGAAAAGTGGTAAATCTTCAGGAAAACATGAAATACAGTCAAAATATTAAAGATGAAGCTGTCCTGTAGTCCATAACAGCTTTTTAGTTGGTCATTTATTCGTATCTGTCAGTTTCTCCCAAAAGCAAAGATAAAGCAAGGACCTGGATTTTTTTTTTTACTATCACCGCAGAAGTCGACATCCGACCTCTCTTCCACTAAAGCCATGTGATATCTGCAGCCCTTCATTCAGTGGCATTAAACCATTAACTCCTTAACGGCGTGTCTCATGACGCCAGAACCCAATTATGTCAGGCTAAGCCAGAGCATGCAAAGCACTGCAGGAATTTCACATCACTATGTAGCTGTGTGTTCATCCAGAAATGCAATCACCGACTGGCTGTATAACTGATGGACAGGCTGTGTCTCTGGATGTTTGTGTCTCTGTACTCGGGGTATCGTTTTTGCAAAACACGCAGAGTGTTTCAGTATATCTTAGTTTCACAGCATCGGTCCTGTTGTGTTTCAAGTGTGACCGTGCGTTCACATAGTTGCTCGCAGTCATACAATTTACCTTGGAGCAAGCAGTGTATAGAATTCGATTAGTCCTTCGTGGTGCAGTTTCAGCGTAGCTCTGTGTCTGGCAGTAGTTGTGTACATCACTGTCTCTCTTCAGCTCAGTTAGAGAGGGTGTCTATCTCTTATTTGAACTCAGTGACTGTTGGTGTGTCATTCTAATTGGAAGTCTATTTTCGATGTGTGTCAAAGTAACTCTGATGCTGAGACAGTACAGCAGTCTCCGTGCAGGCCTCTCTGTTTCTCTCTCGGTTTCTTTCCCGGTTTCTCTCTCTACTCCTTCTGAGAGCCTCAGTCCATTTCTCCTCTAGTTTGTCCTTGGCCAGGCATTGTGACTGCGTCCATCAGGCCAGCCCTGGGGCATGTGGCGTCCATGGTGGGGTGATGATGGCGTCCATATGCTGCCCGCCCCCCCTGCCCAGTCTCCTCTACCCCCTCCACCCCACCCAAGACAGTCCTCCTCTCGGCCTCCTCCACCCTCCAGCCCAGCCCAGCCCAGTGCCCCTCCACCCCCTCCACCCAAGACCAGCAGAGTCCTGCCCCCCGCCCCCCCAGCCCCACCCAGCAGACACTAGCCATCTCTTCCTATTTGTCAGCACCTCCTGAGGCAGCAACTGTTCAAAAAGCTCACACTGTGCGAGGACACACACACACAAACACATGCGCACGTAGACGCCCCCACACACTCTCTCTCACACAAGTGGTACATACAAGACCCTCATCCCCTCCCTTGTGTGCGTGCATACGCGCACATCGCATATCGCACTTCCCGCATCACACATACACAGGCACCTAATCATCTATGTTTTATTACAAGCTCACCAGGAACCTTGGCCTGGTTTCCAGCTCCTAGACTGAACATATTGCAGCACAGACCACGATGGAAAATGCTGTCATGCACCTTGTTTTTTATTTAAATAGGGCAATAATCATTGCATGGCTCTAGGAGAGACAGAAGTCTCTCAGTCTGATCTCAGTCACACGGCATGCAGGTGTGTGTTCGGACTCGACTTTAATACGTCTAGGAATTTCAGCTCAGATTGGTTGTATCATTGACATCGTTTTTCTTTTGGGCTCCATGAATACGTGGATGTTATGGGTGGTTGTGTGTGCTCTGACTTGATCGTTTGTCTGTCTTTGTTTGTCTGACTACGGACACAAACGTGTGTCGCCTGTGTGTGTTGCTGAGTGTGTGTCCCCTCTATGTGGGTGTTGTGGAGTGTGTGTGTCTCTCACTGTGAGTGTGTGTATGAGTACTGTCCACAAAGCCAGTGATTAGACAGCAAGAAGGATGCTAAGGCCTGTCAGACTTGTCTCCCAGATCTGTGTGTGTACGTGTACGTGTGTGTGTGTACGTGTGTGTGTTTTCATAAATACACCAGCCACTCCCCTCGCTAAGTCCACCAGCTCTCCACTCAGCCACACGGAGCTAATTGTAGTGGGCCGGTGCCAAAGCAGGGTACACACACACGCGCGTGCTCACGCGCGCTAACACCCCCCTGCACAGGCGCATACATTCTCCCCCCCGCTCCCCGTCCCCAGCCCTCCAGTCGGTCGTTCAGTCTTCTACGTGACTCGGCTGCTCGAGTGTCCCTGCTCATTTCAGGGTTAGCCATAGAGAGGGGTCGTCTAGGGGCTGTCTTTATGCCCCGGCTCGCTGCTGCCTCCAGCTTCTAAGTCAACACTGCCATTGGATTTGAACTGCTGAGCCGCTGGCTTCTCTGATACCTGCCTTGTCCCTCTGCCGTCACACAGACACACAGACACACACACTTTGCCAGGCTCCTAACGTGGCAAATCCTACGTCTAGACCGCGGTCATCGTGGAGTGTACAGTGGTTCCGTCATTACCACAGCCTACCCACCCACACCTAATCCAGACCACCTCAAATGAGCGTGGCTGCTAACCCCTGATTAGCCAGATAGAGGAGTCATCGATTTTATCTGTTTGCTATTCTGTGATCGTCTGCTGTGCTATTCTGTGCTATCGGGAAAATAGTTGCCTAGGCTTGCCTTCTGTCACATGGAATAATCGGACTGGTCTTTAGATGCCAGGTGTCTTCATTGTTTCTCTGTCATCCCATTGATACAGTGTGTTCACAGACCAGTAATGAAACATTGAACAATTGGGAGACTGTGGAAACCCAGCTACTTCCTGATTCGAA
This sequence comes from Hypomesus transpacificus, assembly GCF_021917145.1. Taxonomy (NCBI): domain Eukaryota; kingdom Metazoa; phylum Chordata; class Actinopteri; order Osmeriformes; family Osmeridae; genus Hypomesus; species Hypomesus transpacificus. The sequence goes on from NC_061070.1 coordinate 12,342,406, forward strand.
CGCTAGATATACTGTTGCTTTTTGCCCAATACGATACTCTGATCTGGACTCTGGTAAATGTGGTAGGAAACCACATTTAAAGATGAGGTCAGAGCTAGCAATATGAAGCAGCATTCAAACCCTTGGCTTATTGCTTCCACTCCAGTGGAGTGTCTGTTTTCATTGAGAGATAGAGAGGGAGGAATGGAGGGAACGAGAGAGATGAAGAGAGAGACATGAAACGAGTGGAGCCCTCACACAGAAAGACTGCTTCCACGGTTTCACCCAGATAGAACACAATCTCCAGTCAGAGATTGGTCAACACTGGAAAGATCAAATCTCTGCCCTGGTCAATGTGGACATGAAACAGGCACACTGTTGAGAGATGGGACGAGAGATGGGAGGGAGGGATGGTGGGAGGGATGGAGGAGTTTGAGGAATTATTATTCTGAGGAGAAAACCCAGGCCCAGATGGTGTCTCTGTTTGAGCCTTCGCCCTTGTACCCCCCCCCCCCCCCCACCTCCTCCTGGCTCCTCCCCCCTTCTTCAGACCGAACCCCTCGCGCTGAATGTGGTGGCCGCTTGCAGAGCCATGTAATTACAAACACAGAAGGGTGTCCGGAAGATCCTCCCTCCCTCCTTCCTTCCCTCTCTCCCTCTCCCGCTCTCTCCCTCTTGTACTCCCACCCCCCCCCGCCCCCCCCCCCCCTCTCTCTCTCTCTCTCTCTCTCTCTCTCTCTCTCTCTCTCTCTGTCCTTCCTTCCAGTCTGTCTGACAGGCTGTCTCACTTCCTCTCTGTGATCGTCTTTCACCCACTCCCTCTCTCTTCCCCCCCTCCCCCCACCCCCTCATCTGTCTAGTCATCTCTCTGTAGCTACAAATGTGTGTGTGTGTGTGTCTACATGCATGTGTGCGTGTTGCCCTTCCCATAAAGGGTGGGTGATATCATATCATATCCATCTGGCTAAGGCCGTAGCCTCGCCTCGCTCCAGGCGCCAGCTCCTCTCAGCGCCCCTCCCTCCCTCCCCTCCAATCCCCTCCTCATCCTCCCCCTCCTCCTCGCACAACACACCGCCGTCACCCGATTCGCTGCTCTCTCACCCGCTGGGATCAGCTGAGCAAAAGTCCCCAGTCTCATCTGTGGTGAAGCGGGGGGGGGGGGAGAGAGAGGCAGCAGAGGCTGTCCGATGCCGGGCCACCCTCTTCAGGCAGACGCTGTCACCATCGCCCTCGGACGGCTCATTGACGAGAGGTTGGAGCAGCTGTCGATGCTAGCTCTGATCTTTTATCTCCTCCATGACCTCAGGCCTGTTGTTTGTGTGCTACCGCTAAAGGTTTTGTGTCACTAATGATGGTGTTATGGGTTAACAGAGTATTGTGTGAATAGCTGCATGCTTGTGTGTGGGTGATGTATGGGGTGTGGTGTTCTGGTGTGTGTGTGGATTATGGGGTGGTTTGTATTTTGTCTGTGTGTGTGGGGGAGAGTCATATGTACTGAATCAGGCCTAACAGTGAGGAGAGCGTTGTGGTTAAATGCTGCCCATGTGTATCGATCTGAGATCTGCAGCATGGGGGAGCGTCCGATCCTCTCTTTCTTCAAGGATTACAGGATTTACACCCAGCAAATGTCACCTCACTGTCACTTTGGAGCTGCTCTTTACCTGCGAGTAGTTCTGGGATAAGCTTTTTCCATGAACATGTGTGTGTGTGTGTGTGTCACAGGTAGCTGTGGCGTGTGCTCAGTAGTGCAGCAAGAGCAGGCCTTCAAGCCTGAGCAGGAAATTGATTGAATTCTGAGGGTTAAAATAGATGACAAATCACTAAAAGAACACGTTTAAAATGCTGTAATAATGTTGTCCATAAATCACCAGTGACAGTTTAATCATCCTTTGGACTGGGGCTGTTTCTGACCACTGGACAAAACTCAGTAAGAGGCCAAAAGGAGAAAAAAGTTCACATGACATTTGTAGTTCACGCAGGTCTGATCATCTCCTACACACATAGACGTACACACACTCAAACCCAAGATCTTTCCTACGACACGTGCATCAATAAACATCTGCTCATGGTCACACATTAATCTGACAGTTTAATTAAATTACCCAGCATGCTTTTTATAAGATCACACAGTTCCCTGCAATCACTCATTAAAAGAACTCAGTATTTTATTCCCTACCCCCCCCCCCCCCCCCCCCTCCAGCCCTCAGCTGTAAGTCATCCTCCAGAGTTGGAAAAGAAAAGAGAGGCTCTGAACCCAGATGAAGACTACAGAACACAGCAGTGTTGTGTCCTGGGGAGGGGGAGAATAAGAGCCGAATTGGCAGTCGTCACGCCCCACGAAGAGCCTGAATGTATCTCCTCTCTGCATGTGTCACTGTAACACTTCCTCCGCTCAGCCTCTCTGTGCGGGAGCGATGCCAACGGCCTGTAGAGGAAGTATGAAGGTAGTAAATAAGACACACGTATTTGGAAACTGAATGTGTAGCACGTTAAACAAGGCTTGTATAGAAGGGCTTCGGTTATTTGCCTAGGACATTCAGGTTAGATTCCTTTAAGTCACCATCACAACCAGCACCCAAACCCCAACCCACACACACACACACACACACACACACACGGCTGGAATGTTTCCAGTGAAGCCTTAAGACTAGATCTTTCCCATTGTGTGTTCCATGTCACCACGAAACCCAGCAAACCGAAGCACGCCGGCTAAATGCGCTCTCATATTGTGGTGTTTACTCCCACGCCAGAGTGACTTGTTGTGTGCGACAAGCTCACCAAAAGAAAGTGGCAGAGCTACTGTTCGCTGCAGTAATGGTGACAATACTGCCTGGACCTCTTCCATGAGCATTCATGTAGCAGAAAAACAGATGATTTCATCACTTGGCAGGACCTGTGTATCTGAGCTAGCCATTGTTGGAGGCCGGGCCTGTGATGTCAGTGAAGCGGCAGGAAGAAGGGAAGTGTCTGAGTGTTGCGCTCATATTTCCTTCCCTCTCACTTTCTGTCTCTCTCTCTCTCTCTCTCTCTCTCTCTCTCTCTCTCTCTCTCTCTCTCTCTCTCTCTCTCTCTCTCTCTCTCTCCCACACACACACACACAGACATTTCTATCCGAGTAGAGCATTCTCCCTCAGGGCCGTCCTTGACCGTCACTCAGGGGAAGGGCTGTAAATCACGTTTCATAACAATCGCCCCGCCGTATAGCCGCCCAGTGGCCCCTACCTGCCCCTAGCTGCCCCTACCTGCCCCTACCTGCCCCTAGCTGCCCCTACCTGCCCCTAGCTGCCCTTAGCTGCCCCTAGCTGCCCCTACCTGCCCCTACCTGCCCCTAGCTGCATGCCCCTACCTGCCCCTAGCTGCCCCTACCTGACCCTAGCCGCCCCTACCTGACCCTAGCTGCTCCTAGCTGCTCCTAGCTGCCCCTAGCTGCCATAAGCTGCCCCTACCTGCCCCTAGCTGCCCCTACCTGACCCTAGCCGCCCCTACCTGCCCCTAGCTGCCCCTAGCTGCCCTTAGCTGCCCTTAGCTGCCCCTCCGTACCTCCTCTCCCCGGGCCTGTCTGCTGGATGGGATCCTGTGATGAGGGTGGTGGCCCCTTTTATAATGACGATACAGCCATGCCGCCCAATGCTGTGTGTGTGTGTGTGTGTATGTCTGTGTAACTGTGTGTACGTCGAGGTGTGTGTGGGTATGCTTATGTCAAGAAATTCGTACTGTGTTTTAAAGAATAGGTCATGCATGCCAGGGTGAGTGTGACATTAGGGCTTGGTCTGGGAGGGTGACAGTCAGGAGCATGTTGAATATGTGTGTATGTAGAAGTGTGTGTGTGTGTGTGTGTTTGTGTATGTAGCAGTGTGTGTAAGTGTGTGTAGCAGTGTGTGGTGTGAGTGTGTAGCAGTGGGTGTGGTGCGTAAGGGAATGTAGCAGTGTGTGTGATGTGTAAGTGTGTATAGCAGTGTGTGTGATTCGTATACACCGCAGTGGCAGGCACTGTGCCCCTGAGGATTCGCATCACAGGATCCATCCTGCTGTAATAGAATTACACAATGTGTGCAGCCAACATGGCCTAGGACCTGGGAGATTTAATGTATTTTTATGAAATATTAACAGAGTTGGCGGTTTTAATTATCCTTCCCACCTTATTAGAACACTCTGTCTCTCTCTCTCTTTATCTTTCCATCTTTCTCTCTCTCTTTCCCCCTTCCTCTATCCTTCTCTTCCTTTGGCCCTCGGGGATGATATCCATCGGTTTAAGCAATGGAGAGTTATTACCTCTTTCATTAAATGACAGGATGGATCCAGAGTAATTACTGGTATTATCTGTCTTCTGCCTGCTTCACTGGATATCATCCATACCTGTCTGTGTCCCTGGTTATCCTTTCCCTGTTGGTCCCCCTGATTATTCTCTCCCTGTCTGTCGCCCTGGTTATCTTCTCCCTGACTGTGTCCCTGGTTATCCTCTACCTGTTTGTGTCCCTGGTTATCCTCTATGTCTGTGCCCCAGGTTACTCTGTATACCAGTCTGCTTCCCGGGTTATCCTCTATGTCTGTGCCCCAGGTTACTCTGTATACCAGTCTGCTTCCCGGGTTATCCTCTGTGTCTGGTTCTCTGGTTATCCATAGAGAAAGCAGAGTTTGGGAAGGCCACAGTACCATTGATTGCCTTGATACATGGATCAGGTGTGCTTTTCTCCCTGCCACAGTCTTATGAGTGCCTTTCTCCCTTCTTTGCTGTTTGAATCTCTTTCTCCATGCCTGTTTTTCAAACTCTCGCTCATTCTTTCTCATTTTCTCCTGCTTTCCTTCACTTCTCTCCCATTCTTTTTTCCTTTCTTTCTTTGCTTTCGCTCACGCTATCTTTCCCTCTTTTACTTCGTCTCTCTACAGTAGCTCTATCTTGATTCCCTCCCTCTAACCTCCTCTGTCTCTCCTAGTCAGCAATGCTATAGTATTGACTTTGTAGCAGTTTGTGAGTGTGTGTGTGTGTGTGTGTGTGTGCATTTCCCAGCTACAGAGAGAGTTGCGGAGGAGGCCCACAGGCAAGGCACTTAGACCCCTTTATTGAGGTTACACTGGAGGTTGCATCACTATCCAGTCTGAGCTTTCCTCTGTGTGTTTTCCTATTGAGCTGTGGCCTTGAATGAAGCCCTTCGATTTAGCTGGATACAGACTTATCTGTCAAACCACAGTACAGCATATCTTAGGCTTGATAGACCCACAGCCGGATGGGGGGGGGGGGAAGGACAGGCAGACAGACAGACAAGGAGGCCAAAAGTGAAATCAAGCTCTGTGGGCGGTTTCACCTGAACAAAGGGGAGAAGGTCTTTACACACGGAAAGAATGC